>NC_084951.1:8820358-9120358 GCF_949316205.1 Platichthys flesus | reverse complement strand
GAAAACACTTATTAAATTTAGAAGAATAAACCTCCATCAGAACCAGACTCGGTAAATTCACCACCGTCTGCCTCAACTGGTTGGGGTGAGCAAAGAAAAATGAGAATAAGTAATGAAAATAAAAGGAGCAAAATGTATAGATGTAAAGGTGATACAGTTATTAGCAGTAGTAAAATAATAATATCAATTTATTTAATATTTCCAATCTTTCTTATTGTTAAGTGTAACTTTAGGTCCCCTTATCCTGTTTCTAAATAAATCCAATAAAGACCATCAATAGAATTGGAGCTTTCAACCTGATCCACCATTTAGATTGTAAGAGGTGGATATGCAGAGACACAGCAAATGAAATGATCTTCAGAAGCTTCAGATTGGCAGTGACATTGAATCGTGCACGGCCAAGGAGAAGGCAAATCCAGAGCTAATCCACGGCTGATGGAGGGGCAGGATGAGCTATGTCTGCTCGGCCCGTTGTGGACTCAGGTGTTTGAGGGGCTGAGCAGCTGTTCCAGGCCCAGCTCCACGGTCAGCAGCGCTGCCTGGCCGCCGTGCTCCAGCTGAGCCGAGGCCTGTTGTCTGTGCTATATTTAATACCTCAGTGAGTAATTAATAAAGTTCTATTAATAACAATGGAAGCTGTAAAACATCCCTTTTCTTCCCTGCTCTCGAATGCAGCTTTTGGCTCAGGCCTGACTAATACAATAAAATGATTGGAAAGATTGAGACGGAGCAGTTTAATTAAATCAAATTACAAGTGAAATATTTTATATATTTTTATTTATCCATATTTGTTAAATAAGCACTATAGATAGAAACATTGCAGTATGTATTGTATCATAAAAACGGCTGAAAACCTGGAGTACATTTATTTACTTTATTTATATAGTCTGCATCTCCCCTTGTCTTGTGCCGAAGTGTTTCGTTCTTGTTCGTGCACCTAAGCCCTTGTCCACAGCCATAGTCGTGTTTTGCCTTGATCTTTGCTACGCCGCGTAAGTTGTTTTCTGTTTCCTCCTTGAGAGTGATTTTTGGTTTGTTAAAGTTTTCTAGTTTAGCTTCGTTTTGGTTTGTTTTGGTAATCTGTTTTTCTTCCTCCCTTTTGGAGTGATTTATGTTTAGAGAGTTTTAGTTAGTTTATTGAGCCTCCTTTTTAGGTGAGCCTTTTCTTTTGTCCTGTTTTCAAAGTTTGGTTTTCCTCCTTCGGGAGCGCTTTTGATTTCTTGCTGTAGCCTTTTGTTTGACATCCTTCGGGAGCGCTTTATGTTTTAAAACCTCCTTTTTCTAGTGAGTGTTTTGAATAGATTAAGTGAGTTTTTTCATAGCCCGATCTTTTGTCACTCTGCATAGAGGAACTGATTTCAATAAAGTGTGCTGGCACGTGAATCCTCTGCATCTGAGTCCTCATTCTAGTCCAGGCCTGACACTATTGTAGCACTGAATGCAGTAGATTAAATTCATTACATCATATCACAGGACATCTTGATAGCCAAGTTTTTTCCTCCTTGTGTTTAGATTTGCTCTCCTTGTGCGCTAAGTTTGCACTGGCAATCAGATATTTTGTTGCTTGCACAGATTTTCTGTACACCAGCTTCAGCTCTTCTCCTCAAGGTTACTCTGATTATGTGCGCATGTGAAAAACCAGCTCTTTGTTTTTGAATACTTATCTTCTGTTCTTGGACATTTTTGTGCAAGTCCGTCAAAATAAGTTGAAAGGCAGGTGTACTGTTCACTAATGAACACTAATGAGACCCTTGATTTTGCTGCTCCATGTTGACCAGGGATCTGCTTGTTCCTGTTCCATGAAGATGTCTTTGTGTTTCTTCAAGCACACCAAAGGGAAGCCAGTGTGATAATAATGATATAGAGGTAGGGAGTGCATGAACCCGGTTAAGAAACTGCCCGTACAGGACTCTCAAAGAAGCAGAGCTCAGGCAACCACAGTGAGGTTGAGCCTATTACATTCGTCATCACTCCATCTGGCATTGTATTGGTTGGACCATGTTGACAGACATGTTACACATGAAAAATACAACAGCAGAGGAGAACATATACGATACACAATGCACAGAAGTAGCATGAGCACCAGAAGAAGAGCACAAGCTGGGGAGCAGGAAATCTGGTGTAAGCGCAGAGTTTGGAGCGCATGCAGAGCAAATCTAAAGACAAGGAGGAATTATTTAAGAGCTAGCAGGGTTTTGAGTGAAAGCATTATAAAATCTGAACATTAAATCACTGAAGTCCTGCTCTCAAACCGAAAGACCAGGCTCTCAAATAGGGATAGGGGGGAAAAAGAGAATGCAGCGGTAGAGAATCCCACATTTCATTGCAGTGAAAGGTCTGCTCGGGCCATCAGGTAAAGGTGAAGACATTAAATATTAAATGAAAGGTTGTCGATTCCCCATGAGAGGACATATTCTTTGTTGTTGCTGCATTATTTCCTCCATGCCTCCCTTAGATCATCAGGTGTTCCCTGAGCTCTGGACAGGCAGTAAATGTCAACGCTTGAGTTTGGGTGACTTGCTGCACTTGACCTTTAGTGACCCATGAAGGAGCCCTTAAGATGGCGGGAGACTCACCGGGCTTACAAGACTTTTGATGTGACTATCCACGCCATGATTCGGAAAACAACACTTCCTGAGCTCTTGTGGTTTGTGGTTGACCAAAAACCACAAAGGAAGGGATCTGACAGCGGAGATGCAATTAAATTGGATTTAAAAATGACACCTATTTAAAACAGATCTTAATCTTGTAGATGGATTACAGGAAGTCAGGACAGGGACTTATTTTGATTTATCTTCATTTATGTTAAGTAGCCTTCATGGAAATGAAATGCCCTTGACAGTCACCAAGTGCCAGGACAACATTTAACAAATGTGAAGAGAAGGAAGTGAGAGGGGGCTGAGAGAGCTTGGAGTTGTGATGTTGCAGTGACAGTCTTCTCTGTCCAGGCAGTGACTGGCTGCCCACTATGCTGGCACTGCGAAGCCAAATCACTGAGCTGGCCTCGGGCTATACAGCAATGTTGTTGCCATGGTGAGCGGATTATTTCTGTCTCAAAAAAACGAAACATCCACTCTCCTGACTTTGTGCCCACCTCGGCTGCTCACATGGACAGTTGTTTTTAGCAGGTAACCTTTAGCTGCAACATTTCTCGTGTCCTGCTGAAATTCTGAAAAGCCAGAAAAAAAACACATAAAAATACATGTTCGAATTTCTCCGGAAACAGCACAAATATATAAATTACATATAACCACTAAAACTAAGTAGTTATGGCAGATGTCACACTGATATATCAGGTAGTGACAAGGTATTCACTTGTCATACATCATCTTGTATAAAAGAAACAAAGATTGCACCACTGCTGACAAGCAAGTTATTGCAGAATACATCAAAGAAAAAAAAATGAATAAAGACCTTAGTAATAATAAATAGGAAAGGAAACATTAGACAATCACCTTAAAGGTCACCACCTGGCAAAATACACATGGATTTCCTTGTACTTATTTTACTCAAGTCTTTGAGGCCCTGACACAAACCATGAGCATTTTTCATAACTTCCAACAGATTAACCAACACCTGACTGGCCTTGTCTTGCAGTAATTTAGATGTCAAGCCATTAAACATGGCAAAGATATGGGATCTCATTATTTTCCCATTTCTGAGGCTGACCTGTACTGTCTTTAGACACAACTGATTTGGGTATCTGGCATCTTGAGTCCGAAGTCATCACCCTCTGCAAATGCATACAGCGTGGGCTCCGGACAAGCAGTACGTGGTATAGTTTAAAGTGGTGAATACATGTTAAACCTTTTTTTTTAAACAACATCTCATTCACTTGCCCAGTCTACTTTATGTATCTGTTAAGGTTACCAATTACAGGTGTGGAATATATATTCCCTGACATAAAGGTGAAGAGAAAACCACACACATATTTAAACCTACAGTGAACAGACTTAAAAACTCTCGTGAGAAAACTGTGGCTATTTTTGTCCAGGTGAACCTCCCTCAGAAAGTTTGGGAACTCAATGTGAAAATCTGCAACAAGATACTTTGTGTTACCATCCAAGCATATTTCTGCTTCTTCTTTCTGTTGCTATTTTCTTGAATTGTGTGCTTCATACAAATTAGTTTAATTACCAACTTCCTCTCAGCTGCTTAACACAGTTGTGTGACTGCAGAGTTTAATGCTCACATGAATATCCTACAATCCTAAATTTTCAACTCATTACAACAATATTAAGAACTCTGGACTGAAATCCAGTTGCATTTAACGAGAAATAAATATTCTCGTTATATTCTTAGCCAAAGGAGACAATGTTGTCATAACTCCAGTGTGCATTGTCCTATCACCACAAAACTTCTGTCTCATGATCAGAGTCAAAGCCTGAACAGCTCTCTATGTTAATATTTCCTCAGTCATTATTTTTTTTCCCCTCTTTACTTATAGTAGAGGTGTTTTGTTTCTGTGTGAGCAATAGTGTCAGTAGAAGCAGCTTAGTTGGTAGTTTTTATTATTATTATTGTAAAAATAACCTATAATCAATCAGATTCTGAGTCAATGTTTTTCATAAATGTTGCTTTATCACTGTTCATGTGTGTAGTTTCAATATGTTTGCGTGATTGACTAAACTGTTGTTTTTATGTTTTACTTTTCTTGTCAGCTTTTTCAGATGTCTGTTGAGCAATCAACATAATCTTCAGAGCCAAGTTCACACAAAAAAAACATTGTGCATTTACATTGTAGGAAAATTGCTAAATAGAAGGTGATTCTTTGAATGTTGTTGCTATGCCAGCGACACACATGCATGCATAAAAATAATAAAATTATCGAAATAACAGTGCCAGTTGCCAACCGATGCTGTAGTTTATCCAAGTAATTGAAAAGAGACATCTTTAACTCAGTCCACAGTGCCTGCTGAGCTCCACCCTAATGGACTTATTTACATTTTATTTAAATCAAACAGATTTGACACTGCACTTCTGCCAGAAAAGAAGAATGCACTTGCCAAGTGTGAAGCTGATAGGATCAGTTCACAAGATGTCTGTTCCACATACGGACATTTGTGTCTTGAATAAATGATTATGTATGAGTACATTTAATGGCAAAACTCTACAGTGGGTCAGGGTCCTTTCAGGAAACAGAAGGCAGTTGTCCATAAAAGCCTTAGTTGTCCATTCATTTATTAAGCTAAGTTAGCTATAATAGGTAATTAGCATGAGGGCCTGGTACTGGCTCCCTCACTGTGTATAGCATAAGCTCACAGTTACAACACTGCCACTATTTTTATTTGGGAATGGAGAAGGTGCGCTAAGTGAAAACAGTGGCTGACAGTCAGGTGGAGCTCGGACTCCAGAACAGCATTTAATTGGTTTGCTGCAGCCATGGCTGATTCAGGGACACCTTGGGACGTATTCGCCCGGGGTCTAAAAAGCCTTTCTTAGGTGTTGGATTACAACACACAAGGGAAGGAGGACACACCAGCTACACTGCATGGCAGGAGTCCTTACATTTCTCAAAAAAAATGTGCATTCTTTATGGTGGAATCCCCCCAGAGCCAACGGATTTTTCAATACAGGTAGCCAGTATTCTTCCTGTTTTCTCTTTTCTCACTTTTTGTGACTTTGTTGGCATTATGATGCAATGAGAAAGGCTTGTTTTAGTTATGCTGCATGCATGGCTCTGGGATTGAGCGTAGAGGAAGTCTGTAAAATAAGAATCACCACAGCAGTGCAACATTTGTGAATTTTTTATTGATTTGAATGGGCAACAGCATTTTACACCACTTTTTTAAAAGATCTTACACGGCAACAGTTGGGAAAATTTGGCTTTTGGGAAATTAATCAATCAATCAAATTTTATTTGTATAGCCCATATTCACAAATCAAAATTCGTCTCATAGGGGTTTTTTAAATACATCTTTCTTATCAATTAATCAGTTTTTAGACAAATATAACAATCTATGGTCCTTTCAGTTTCGTGTGCTACATTTATGTATCAGATAAGCCACAGGGAAAGGGCACTGAATTTTCTATAATGAAATATTATAAAGATATTATATTAATAAGTGTTAGGCCTCCTACTACGCACCAAAATGATCGTAAGTGATGTTGACAGTAAAACAAAAGTGTTTTTAATTGAGTGGTTTACAGTTACAGCTACTTGCCTGTGGGGATTCTGCAGACCCTTCAGCAATCTTATTCCAGCATTCTGTCATTATGTCGAGTTGCACATTCATACTGCAACACCTGTAAAACCACACACGCTGCTGATGTGAGAATTGAAAACTTGACATGAAGTTGTGATTTACATCAGCTTCTAAACATCTGCAGGGAGCCGCTGTCCGTCGTAGACATGAGGGAACATTTCAATCGATTACATATAAGTGTGTGTGGGTCTTGATTTGGAGAGCCACGTACGATTCTGAATGGCAACTTAATCATCACCAATCTCATTTTCAGAGGATCTGTGCGCTCATTAGTGATGCCTGATGAAGTTCCCAATCAATATGCAGATTAGGAACACATCAATTTGTTTTGCTTCATCAGTCTACATTTCTTTTTCAACACAGAGCATTCCCGCTAAAGTAAAGTAAGGATTTAAACACTGGGCTACAGATTTCCATCTGCTCAGCTCGACACTGAACGGGTTGTGCAGAGAATGGATGAAGAGATTTGGTGTGTTTTTCTGATGTGGTCCTTACATATAGATATAGAGCTTTACTAATTCTCTAACAATATGGTTTGTTTTGCTGCATTTTGTCCTCCTGTACATTGTTGGCTGCAATCAGTGATCATTTGCAAATGTAGTCAATCCATAGCCCCTAAAAGCTTTGGAACTGTCTCTGACACCATGATAAAGTACAAACCCTTCAATATGTTTAATTCACCTTTCCTGTCCTCATCCCTGAGACCCAGGTCCATTAACAAAGGGAGAATAACAACATAATTTTACAACCTCCAATATAGTGTATATTCTGTCAGGTATTTTTAGATTTTTAGTCCACGTCTTAGTCCATAGAATACGTGTCCATATATTCATCAATATCACCCTATTTATTATAGCTTAAGTCTAGTCAAGACCAATAATGTGCATTTTAGTCAAACTGCACTGAAACCAGATTTCATGCAACACACATATAAGCCAATAGAAAGCAAATATTGCGAGGTCAAAGTTAACCAAAGTTGGCGTCAACGATAAACGATTTACCTCGCCACAGGAAGTGATTTACTGGCCTTCTGGCTCTCACAGATCAGAAGTTTACAGAAGCTAAAGGTCACCTCTGACACATTTGCGTATGTGTGACGAGGCCCTTAACCTGGAGGGAGGCAACAGTGTAACCTCACTCTTCCAATATGATCAGAAAGTGAACTGGAAAAAGAAAGCACCAATACTCATATTGAACCCTGTGTGTTTAAGAAAGGAGTTGTTTTTACTCTGTATTTTAAAGGCCTTATGTTGTTCTATATTGTGTTAATCAATAAGTGTTTACAATACGTTGAATGAGCTGTTTTTTAAATAAATTGGTACAAGAACAATTTGGTACCTAAAACACACTTTTCCCAGACCCCAAACCACCTCCTACATTATATGCTGTACACATTAGACCTCACAGTTCGACTTAATTTAGCTGCCACAGACACAATCAATATCGACAAGGCCTGAAATGTCTGTTGCCATTAAGTTGTGTGTGCTTTAGCATGGACAGCATGTTAAATGCAAACAGTCAGTGAACTTAGCTGACCGAACTACTGACTCTCACTGAGTTAAAGTTTCCATCTGCAATAAATTATGCAATGCCCTATTGTGTGAGATGTTAATAGACGATATAACACCACTGCCTTTAGAAGTTGTCTCAATAGAACTTGTCTCTTAATCAAAAGAATACAAAAGACCTACTTTGATGACCTCCTGGAGCAGCGTGGGATCATTCATGGCAAGGAAATTATCGACAATCTGTCTAACAAGCTAGGAGTGTGTTCTTCTTTTGTCAAATACCATTTGCCCTGGGAGTTCAGATGGACAAAGCCACAGGTAAAGTGGCTATGATGCAATTAAAAGGCGACAAAAATGAAAGGTCAGTTACCTTGAACAAAATTGAGAATTTCTCAGAGTTTGAACAATCTTGGAAACATTTTGGAGGATGAAAGTGTAAAAGTCAAGAAAATAAATGAAATGGGTCCCGCGTTTTATTGTTGTATATTCGGTTTTGTGGATTTCCCCCCAGTCATCATGTAGGTGACTTATCTCCTTACATTACTGCACACTGTTTCTCTTGGTGGCACATTCAAAGTGGGACAAAATGAAAACCTATTTTGTGGCTGTTATATTTCCTTCACCATATGTTATCCAATCTTCTACAGACATTGATTTAAATAGTTTAACTACATGCATGCAAGTAATCTTACTTACCAGAAAGATGATTTGAGCATGTAAGAAGAGAAAGGTGCAACACATCCATTTACATTCTCATTCTATGTCATCTTTTCTGCATATTTAAAAGTACGTTTAAAAGTTTGGAATAGCAGTTTAGTCTTTTGGATTTTTCCATCGTTAATTTTGTCAAAGTTATTGTTCACCTAGATATCATCTCGTCTTGGATAATGACGCACGACAGATTGCTTGTATATACAGATATTTTTTGATCCTCCAAGGTTCAACTTAAAACCATTTTTTATCCATAATTCTTGAAACATCACCAGCATTGGACTGAAACCGATGTCAATCATCAACAGCGTGCTGCATTTATTAATCTGCACTTTTCATGCACACAGGTTTGTGTCAGTATGAGCTCCAGAGCTTTATGTGTTGTTTCATGTGAGCTCACCAGAGATAATAAATAGGTACATTGAAACTCGAATAATACCTCACCAAGGCCGATATATTGACTGAATATATTGACTGACATGAGCTTATTGCGGTTATTTCAGTATCGACAAAGACGTCAGTCTATTACTAACACGCAACTGCTGAAGCCATGTTGGAGGTCAATTGGACACTCTGTTCTTTCAATTGCTTCAGGCCATTGTCCTTGACCTATAAGAACATGCAGTGATCTTATACTCACATAGGGATGTTACCGCAGGTTCTAGCCTGTATGCCAATCTGCCCCTGCTTTGGAAAGCCTATTCGCAGGACAAGTAGGCACTTCATTTAAGTGATTCAGTGGTTTTTAACCACACTGCGAATTCTCACATCTCTGCCCCCGACTCCACTCTGCGCCCCCCTGGTGTGGATGGAGCTGATCCCTGTCAGACGGGTCCAGTTCTTTGCACACGGGGGTTGAGTTATTAAGGTAGAAACCACCAGCTCAGCAAACACGACCAAAGAGACAGATGAAGCCTCCTTCACACTCAGGGCTTCTCATCATCCTTAAACCACCGGAATTTACTCTCTGTCGAGAGCTTGTCCCCGAGCAGCGCACGCATGAGCCAAGAGGCTGTTCACATGCACTCATACAACAGCTCACGTACTCACAGAGTCTATGCGTCTAATGAAGAGTAAATAGATTCAACAACCATCCCTGTTTGACAAATTCCACAGCCTGAGCTCAGCCTGCGTGAAAACAATCCACCAAGATGTTGGAAAGTACATCTTCTGTTTGCGGGATGGTACAGTAAACATGCGCACCGATGCAAAGTAACTATTTTAGTAAGCAGAAAGATTGCATAAAGGCTGAGTCATGTAAAGCATTGTGTTGTGTGTGTGCAGTGTATTCCATTAGCAAGAAATAGTTCACTGACATTGAGATTTTCTTTAGGCCCGTTTGCCACAGCGAGAAAAAAAGACCAGTCAGTGGCGTGCGACAGGAACTCCAAGAAATGGCAAAAAGTTGTCTGATATTTCTAAACTGCTGAGCGATTCAATTAAATCAAAGTGTGACAGGTTATTTTCATAAATCCACCCACCCACACCCTCCTGCCCGGTGTCAAAAAGGATGCATTGAAGCTCTACATCCAGAATCGTCCTCTGGAGACCTTATATTATTGGTGTTGGCACACATATCATTCATTCTATGGCAGTCGACCAGTGTTTGTGCTACAGTCCCAAGGTCAGTGGAGACAGCAGTGGTTATTTGTTTACACACCGGGTCCATGTCCCCCTGCTCTGCAGCGATACATCAGACCGATTCTCGTCAGCAAATCCAATCATTTCCAAATTGAAGAACTCCTTCTCTCTTTGTGCTCACCTCACATAACGACAGCTCCTTGCTCGCTCCACTACAAAGCAGTGGATCATTCAGAGGCTGGATTCAATCACTTGTTCACTAAAATACTGATCACTGTCTGGGTTTAGCTCAAGAGGAGAATCTGAAATGTCAGATACCTGACTGCCGAAATTAATCCTGCAACTTACTCACTCCTTCAGAAAGTCACATGATAGATACAAGCCTGAAAGTAACATAAATTGACATCTACATACACCATACACATCCACTACATGCACTGTATAATAATATAGAGTAATAGAAGCACATTTGTCTCAAACTAAATCAGAGAGTTTCTATTAGGGATGTCATATGAACTGTTACTTCGGTACAATGTCGATGCCCAAATTCTAAAAACTTAACAGCACTTTTTTATTAGAGCCCCCGAGGTACCGAAGAAAACCGCGCTGCATCTGCCAATCGGCTGCTCCCTCACTGGGAACTAACCACTCAACAAAAACACATCTGTTTGCTGTCCTGGCTCCTCAACGGTGGAACAAGCTCCCCATTGACATCAGGAAAGAAGAAAGTCGCCACATCTTCCGCCGCGGAATTAAGACACATTTCTTCCGACTACAAATTGGATAAAAAATCTTTTTGAAAACAATTGGGCACTTACATGTAGCACTTTGTAGTTTGGCATTTTTGAAGCAAATTGTACTTACTGGATTCATGTTGTACTGGGTTTGTACCCTCATGGTTGAATGCACTTATTGTAAGTCGCTTTGGATAAAAGCGTCAGCTGAATGAAATGTAATGTAATGTAATGTAAATGGGTGTTTGCTGCAGCTGCTTCAGCATCGAGGCAGGTGCACATTGCATGTCTGGTGGCCTTGTAGCGTGCCGTGTTTCCCTGTCGCATGTCCTCGCTCCCCCTCTGACCTGCGCTCACTTTGCCCTGAACTGCCTCGGTGGAAAAGGAGTATCCTTGACTTATAATTATTATTTCTTTTTTAAAGCTCCTAAAATGTCACCAATGCCGCCCTCCGTGCATGACACACACCTTTCTTTTTGTGTGTGTGAGGGAAAGCTGCTTTCAAAAATGCACAGCGGCCCTGAACCTTTCTTGACATTACCCCGGGGAGATGTGTCAATGCAAATGTGTGAACCATGTGAAGTGGACATGAAACAGACCTCACCCTGCCAGCTCCATAGTACAGAGTGTGTAATGTCCGATTGAGTCACTGTGCAAACAGATAAAGGGCTGGAACTGGCTGACTCTCGGCAGTATGTAAATACACCACACCATCATGAATATGATAATGAGCATATTGCAGTTGCAAAACAGTTTTCCACTACATAGTCTATGTCCTCACCACACATGGTCCATCCGTATACAAGGTTTATGGCTTAGTCTTGTGAATAATGTTGCTGCTTGCCTGTTGCCCCTTCGTATCATATTTCTCAGTAAAATGTTTGCATAAATCTGCTTCTTCCAACACTGATGCAAGATGCTTTTTTATTACTGGCAGAGCAATGAGTCAAACAGCTGGACATGTTGGTTTGTATGGGAAGGAATCAAAAGATAGGCTATAATGTATGAGTCCATGGAACTTGTAAATTATCTGTTTATCTTTCATATTAAGTTTTTATTTGTTGATGTGAAATGTTTATTTGGGGAATATATTTGATTTAGCATTGTCATTAACCTCTTTTAGTCAATATATGGTAAGATGACCTCTGTTTGGGATGGATGGGTCTGAGGATGAGGGATGATCATGGGTTCACGTGTGGATCGATGATGGGTTGGCAGGTGTCACAGTGAGGGACAGATACACAGTATCATGGTCCAACATACAACCAAGTGTTTTGGCAGGTTGGAAGCAACTTAAAGAATTTATGTATATATAGGCTGCGTTATTGTTTTTGACTGGACATGATGTAGACACACAACTATTTGCTGATTGGGTCTTTTTGGACACAACATAGCCTTCACTGATTCCTCAGGTTTCTTTCACATCATGTAGACCGAATTCTTTTTAGTTTGAAATGTTGATGTAGAAACGAAAACGTAGTAGAATGAATGCAGCCTAAACTATGAAACCCTTTCTTGAGTGCTCAGGTGCAACCCAACCCAGGCTCTCAGTGGAGAGACCTGATGTCAACCTTCCCCCTGGTTCACTGGTTGTCCTCTGGTCAATGCTATTGGTAGAAAGAACAGAGCATCATTTATCAGCTGTCATCGAGATGTACGTGTCTGTCTACAGCTGGTGGAGGGCTGTGTGGAGGACGAGAATCTTGTCTCTCGTTCATAATTAGAGGAGAATGTGGAAAACAATCTGCAAAGGTATTATTCCCAAAAATATAAATTTCATTCACAAGTAAATCACAAAAGGTCTGTGTATTTATTCGAGGTTTGGAGGCATTGATCAGTCGAGTCTCGGGCTGTCAATATTCCTCGCTGCTCTCGAAATCCTCATTTGGCTTTTCCCTGCGGACAGCAACAGTACAATGCTTCCCCTCCTCGCTGCGGACTCAGGGTTGAGGCTGTAAAACTTAAAGACGGTTTCAGAACCCTAACAACTTCCACAAGGTGAAGCTGTCAGTACTGTAGTCTGGCTGTGAGAGAAGTTTGTCATAAACTTGTGAAGCGGTGCAAAGGAAGCGTTGACAGAATGATTAGAGACTCTATGCCGTCTTTGTCACACTTTCTCTCAGCCTATCAAAGTCAGACATTTTGTAAACACATGCTTAACTGGAGGGAGCCGGCTCTCAACATTATTATTAATTGCAGAAAGCTCGGTGCTTATTTCAAAGCCATTAAGTGCTCTCACTCAGTGTCATTCAAGCTACTGTAGTATATTGCTCGACTAAACTTAGACAGAGACTGGATAAAAGGAATAAGCATATCATTTGGAGAAGCAACAAGTGGGAGGGTTGGAGAAAGTTTGATTGATGCAACCACTGAGCAAGCATGGCACTGATAACTTGCTATCAGTCAGTCAATCTATACAGTTTGAATCCCAATTTAATGCAAAATGTGCTGGTTTGTTGTCTCTCCATATTCTGTGCACATTAAGCTTCTCTATTTAGTATTTTGTATACCCACAGTGTGCTCATTTACAATGCTGTTTGAATTGACAATCCCACCGAGGATTATCGACCAATTGTTTTGGTCTCCACTCTTATTATCGTAGTTTCCAGGAGTAGCAGGGCGCTGTTCTTCAGTAGGGGAGCTTTGATTGGCTGTGACAGATGCTACGTGCCAGGCAACAGTAGCAGACAGATAAAGCTAGCAGCTCCCACGTAGTTGAGTGTGTTGCCAAGTATTATCAATCCCAGTTGGGCTACTATTTCTTTAACTTGGTGAGTAGAAAATATTTTTTCAAGCTATTACATTTTGGGATACTTTATTTTTGTTGCTTCCACCTTTAAACAGTTAAGACACATTTCAAACTGTAAAAGAAGACATGCAGAGAAAGAGACGTGAGGCAAAGATAGTGTATGAGGTTAAAGACACAGGGGCATGTTAGGATTCTAAAGATAACAGGAAATAGCTCATTGTAGTTTGGCCCATTTATACACAGTAGTGATGGGAAGTTCGGATCCTTTTACCGTGTCGGTTCTTTGAATGTCGTTCACTAGAATGAACGAATCTCTTTTTGAGTCATTCGTTCGTTTCAACGGGGGGGTGCAAACGATCCA
Source organism: Platichthys flesus (assembly GCF_949316205.1). Lineage (NCBI taxonomy): Eukaryota > Metazoa > Chordata > Actinopteri > Pleuronectiformes > Pleuronectidae > Platichthys > Platichthys flesus. The sequence goes on along the minus strand of NC_084951.1, from coordinate 9,106,508 downwards.
AAGACTCGTACCCGGCAAATGAACGAATTGTTCAACTCCCGGCGTGTTTCGTTCATCTGCCCACAGAGTCTTCGGCCAACGTGTCGGCCACACAGAGCGAGCTCATTTCGCCGGTGACCGCGGTGCGGGCGGCGGACGGGAAAATCGCTCCCCGGAAAAGCAAGCCGAGCTCTGGGGCGGCGGGGCTCCAGAGCCCCCCGGTCACCTACATGCACATCTGCGAGACGGAGGTGTTCAGCTGTTCCTGCTGCGTCCCGGCGCCTCCATACCGCTGCACGTCCACCCGGACATGAGCGGGGATCTACGGAGCTGCTGATCCGCACGCTGCCAGCACATCCAGCTGGCCCGCCGCATCCGCGGACACAGAGCTTAAACTGCTGCTGATCCACTGACTATAACAACGCCGCATTCCTACACTTATAAAATGTAATTCAATGTGGAATAATCCAAGTATTCAGAATACGTTACTCAGATTAGTTAATGTAACGGAACACGTTACAGATTACATTTTTTGGCATGTATTCTGCATTCTGTAACAGAATACGTTTTGAAAGTATCCTTCCCAACACTGGAAATGTTACTGACTTGAGAGCAGTAAGACACCTATATTTAAAAAAAAAAAATTCTCAAGATGGTAAATTTGCACACACTTTTTAAAAAGTGCATGCCTTGTGTTTATACTTAAAATGACTTTGATTAAATTACTTAAATGCACACTGATTTGTTATTCTGGTTTCTGTAATGAGCAGTTAAATAAAAATGTGGGAAAGAATATTGTACAGTATCTAATATTGTGTTGGTCATATTTAAATCATTCATTACGTTTTTTTGGGGGGGAAAGAGAGGATAAAATAAAAGAATCGCATATTAAATCTTAATCGCAATATTTGGGGGGGGGGGGGGGGGGGGGAAATCGCAATTAGATTATTTCCCCATTTCGTTCAGCCCTATTCAAAAGTCATAATGACTGGTTTTGTTATTTTCACTTTACATTTACACTTACAGTTTAGTGCAGTGTAATTATTTCCCATGATAATTAAATGACAGTGTGACTATAAATGACAATTTAAAACCATACAAACTGCCATGTTTTACTGTATATAATAGAGGAGGTTTTCTTAAAAAAAATATGATCTGCCACACAAAAGCAGTCAGTCATGGCTGCTTTTTAACAGCGGTCCCGCGATAGGGAATGACGTATCTGTTTCCTCTTCTGAGTCTATGGAGGTCACGTGGAAAATGATTCGAAGACTCGTACCCGGCAGATGAACGAATCGTTCACCTCCCGACCGTGTCTTCAGATCAGTGACTCGTTCTTCTGCCAACAGAGTCTTCGGATCAGTGATTCGTTCATCTGCCGGATACGAGTCTTTGGATCATTTTCCACGTGACCTGCAGCAGCCTATGCAACAGTCCCGATGCGCGGCCACGAGAAAATGAACGAATCACTCTTTGAGAGGACTCGTTACTCCCGAGTCCTTGTAACGATTCGTTCAAAACGAATGAATCGTTCACGAACGACACAACACTAATACACAGCTTGTGGAGACAGACCACTTTAAAACCCTCAGTGTCAAATTGCAGTGTTAAGCAATCTAAATTTAGCTCCGAACACACAGACCTGCTACACATATGTTTAGATTCACAGATTGGTTTTGCATGGATAATATGGAAAATACACATTCTTCTAATAAATGTATATAAAGCTGAAAAGGAAAAACAAAATTATCCATATATGCTGGTGCTATATATTGATTTTGATGTCTACTACAAATAAATATAGAAATATAGAATTTTTATGTCCTATCCATTATTTCAAATTTATCGGGCTGAGACACAGAGCCCATACATGCATACAAGCCCGGCAGCTCTCTCATGTCGTTCTATTCTCTAGGCCCAAACATTGGGTTCGGAGGCTAGACAGATAGTAGCTGGAGAAAGGTACAGAATAGCTTTCCGAGAATGCACTCTGACATTGTTGCAGACCGATAGACAAGACACAACAGTTGTTAGGTAAAATGAGCTAAAGTTTGTATATATTTGTTCAACAGAGAATTTGATCCCTTTGATTAGGATTATAATCCACCTTTCTCCAAGGACAGCTCAGGTTTGTGTATGTCTGCACAGCTCATCTACCCAGTTTCACTCATCTCGCATCTGGTACTGATGATAAACACCTCTTCTAAAGACATCAACACAAGTCATAGTTTGACTTATCAGTCAAACATTAACTGATCATTAACAGCTGTAGCTCATATTTCTGAATGTAGGCTGTGTATATATATATAATATAAATATCAATCTTCTCCTTAACCCTTCCTCCAAACTCTCAGTAAGACTGTGAAAAGTAATGGAGGTTATTGAGGTTACTAACTGAGATGTTATTACTAATCCCTTGTAGACATGCAATGATAATCATGATACTGTAATGCATTTCTTGTTCTGGTGATTAACTTCCACGCCATGTTCTGCTGGGGGCGGGTAAAGGGCAGTAGTTTTGGCAAGACACCAGGGTTTGCACAGGGTCTAAAAAAGTTGTATAATCTGCAGTTTATGCCTCAAAATGTAATATAAAACAATTCTTCATTAAAATATCTGAAAACCACTTGACCTACAATATGTTATATATTTTGTGGACTTGTGTACTCATACTATCCAAACTGCTTCAAACAATGCTTTTATTTTGGTCACCTTTTAATTGCCTTATATCCTCTATGCTGCTTCATGATATCAATAGACATTACAACTTCAGTTCTTTTATTATTGTTTAGATTTAGACCACCAGCTGCTGAAGTTACATACAGTAGGTTTCAAATTCTTAGTTGAAGTTCAGAATGTTTCCGTGTTATAGTTCTTTCACAACTATACAGATATTTGCACGATGTAATAAAACTTCAAAAAAGACCAACGTGAAACTGATGACTCAAACACCCCGGTGTGAATTTATCGCAGCTCAGTCAGCTTGGTTGTGAGAAAGAAAAACCTTCTTTCATATGTGTCCTTTTTGACATAGATCCTAAATTTCTTTCATTGTGATCTTAACAATCTTTTAAATTGTTTAATTTAACTTGTTAAAACCCTGCACACACAAATACACACAGAGAGAGACAAAGAGAGGCTCAGTTCTCCTTTAGTTGTTTATCATTATGTAGGTGTTTGGTTAATTTTCAGATTAAATTCACAATAGTGAATTCATCTCCCAAGGTGTCTGGATGGACAGATTTTAATATCAGATGTGACATATTGATGTATCATGTTTCCTTTCAGTGAGTTTCCATTACTTTGTGATCCATAAGGTTGAATATCTGGTCCAATCTCTAAACTATAGATCATAATTCTTCTAGTAAAACTTCGACAAAGACTTTCATCCAGTATGGAAACAACATGCCTCAACAGATATGTCAGCTCTTATTATGTATCACCCACTTTCACCATTTGATATTCACTGGCAGGAATCTGGCACGCACACATGTTTACAATCCACCCACCCCCTCTCTGCAGCCCCCTGCTTCTTCTATTTGTGAGACACAGATGGAGTGGGTCCTGCAAAGCTCGCTGTGAAACAAAAATCCACCAACGCTGTATTTAATGACCTTAAACTGTGCAAATAAATTACATTATCAACCAAACAGGTGACACAGTTAAGCTTATAGTGTGGAGCCAATTTATTTCACTAATGACTTTATTTCCAGGACTTTATAATTAAAGAGTTGAAAGGGGCAGAGGGAGAAAGGTCAGGGGTCAATGACAGATGGTCACTTTGTGGCTATTCATCTGCACGAGTATTTCAATACTTTAGTGATGCCCGTTACCTCTCTGTGACCCCGGTACTGTAAAGGTTGATTAATTATGCCGCGAGCCCATATAAAGAGTTCAGACCATAATTGCAGCGAATTTTTTTTTCCTTCTCACCTTGCTCTGCTCTGGGCTCCTGACAAAACGCCCCTTAGTTTAAAATATCATATGTGAAGCTCTGCATGTACCAGTGTGAACACAGACCAATTATGCAGTTATTGCATTACTGCTGCCTGGCAATTACTGTACTCAGCTGCGCTTGCACTTTCTACACAGTGTGCTAAAGTACAATCAATCGTTTTTATCACTCGAGGATCAATTAAGTATCTTAACGTGAGTAATTAATCCCCTGATTATATGTATTTTGCTGCGTGTTGAAAATGTCAACATTTGTTTGTTTTTAATGAGACTTGGACCAGAGCAGTGGGATTCCTTGCAGATTTTGTTATTCTTTGCACACTGACTATGGCAACAAACCAGACTGAACATAACAGCTTGACCATCAAAATGACTCTGCACTGTAGTTCAGTCGTATGTTTATGGTTTCACACAAATGTTTCTCAGTTATAAAAATATTTATCTCAATAAGGTGAAATGAGACTCTCTGTTAAGTAACTAGATCCTCAGTATGCACAGTGCTTGATGTCAAATCCTGTGAACTGCGATATGAGTTGCTGTTAGATAAGCGCAGTTGTCGTGTTGTGGTGACAACATGATGAGCATTCAACTTGATTCAATGCACAGAGGCTACTCTGCACTTAAAACAAATTTGACAAACAATCTACGGATCACAGTGAAATGAAACATGACTAAAGAAAAGGTGGATACCCTTATTGATGTCATCTTCTCAAGCAACCTATCAACAGCCCTGTGCTCAACTCAAGCATCTCCAAGAAGTAAAATAAGAAAAGAAAATTAAACTTTATTTTATTTTAACTTACGAAGTTGGTGTGCAGATCATCTCGGCTCGCAGCTGCAGACTCTCTCTCAGTGGTCACATTATAACATCAAGTCAGCTGCACTAACCAACTCTGCTACTGCATGAGTGTCAGAGTGCAGCTCACTGTGCATTTAGCAATGCAAGCGTTACAAAATTTGACCCTTGGGACTTACCGTATTGGCCATCAGGCACTGTTGATCAATGATGCACATGAATAGTGGAGACTTCACTGGAATTGTGTCACATACGTCCACTGTGGATATCAATGATTTACATTTCCCTCAATAGTTCAGAATACTCAACAATTACTTTTTACGAATTTACAAAAGCGCTAATCTAGTTTTGTAGTGTAACAACTTATATTTGTGAGTATTCTCATACAGCTGGTGGTTTTGTTGTCTATTCTCTAAAAAAGATTAATCAAAGAATTTATTAACTGGAGGGGCGTTGGAGAGTCCACACCAAGGGTAACCCCTATCTCATCATGTTAAAGACAGATTTCCTGGATCTATCCATTCAAATTCAATGGGTTATTTCTTACCTCATGCCCCTCTCCTCCATGATCAAGCAATCCTACACAGAGAAAAACAACATAAGAGCCTTGGCAGAGCTTATGACCTTCCATTAAACTGAAGGAGACAGATTAGCAAAGGAATAGACACACGCCCTTCAATGGAAGCCAGAGTTTCCGGATGTTTAGTCTGGGTCAAGTTCCAACATTCACCATAATCCTTCACTGCTTTAACTTCATTACCTTCACCAAATAGCTTATGTTTTCAATGCTGTCTGCATGTCTGTCAGCAGGATTATTCAAAAGAGGAACCCATGGACCTTTTACTTTCTTTAACATGTCGAGATCCGGCATGTTAAGGCAGCGAGTTACGCACTCGCTGCCTGGTGAATGGCGTTTTATTCATGCTCCATTTGCCAAATTCCTTGTATTATAAATGTGTATTATACAGACTCATGATTCCGACAGTTTTCCTCCAGAGCCACAGAAGGATTTCACAGACTATGAAGAGCTACTGATACTTTCATTATAAACGGATTATTCAAGATCTCCTCCCAAAACTTTAAGACGCAAAGTTGTTCGATGTTAATCACATGACCTGCCTTGCCCTGGTTCAGACACAACAACGATCTCCGTAGAGAATCAATCAATCTGCTGGATGCAAGTGAAGGGTCAAGACATCGCCTCCAGCTTCTTCAGTCAGTCAGATCCTTCCTTTACAAAAAAAAGCAGATGAGCAGACGACCTTTGTGCAGCATCTCACGCTCCCGTTTTACAACACCATCAACAAAAGTGGTTTAATGAATTTGCTTGTCACTGGCTCCCCATTCTCCTCCCTCAGGCCAGTGCATCCTACCTCGCGACAGCACCGCCTCTGTGACTACACTTTAATAAGGCGATGGAGTCTTTGGCAGGATTAGTACATTGGGGAAATCCACAGAGGCGCCGGTGATTGAGTGCCAGTGCCAGCGCTAACACCCCTCGACTGGAGTGATGGTTGATGGGTAACTGGTTTGACGGAGGGCAATGTTGCAACGCTTTTTTATAAAAGATTGTTTTGAATCTCTTTGGTTGGCAGGGAAACTTGTTCTCAGAAACTTCTACTCAATGCAGTTTCCTATCTCCAGTTTAAAGGTAACTCTGCAATTTGGCCTTTGCTTTTATTGTTCCTCCATCAAGGCTTTGAATCTAAATGTTGCTGTGGATGGGAGAGGAGCTCCTAAAAGCCTCCACCTTCATCATTACTGCAGTGCATCAGTGCAATCAATTAATAATTAACAAATTGGCCTTCTTAGGCTTGTACCCCCCATAAAATGGAACTGGCAATGAGGATGGAATTGCAAGTAGTCCCTGCATATAGGTAAAGGACCTTCATGAATATTCAATGAAAGATGAAGGGGAATGCTCAGGTCTAAGTGAATGGATTAACCATCTGACAGCTGAGTTATGTCAACATACCATCAGGAAAAAAGCAAACTGCAGCAACAAAGTGCCAATGAAAATGTAGTTGGTTTGCTTCCCCATTAATATTAGTCATTAATTATATGTATATCATTTACATAAACCGTTGAGTGGAATTTTATTTTTGAAGAATAATTGTGTATATCAAGCAATCTATCAATCAATCAAATTGTATTTTTACAGGCAAGATTCACAAATCCCAATGAACCTCATAGTGGTTATTTGACATTTTGTAAAGAATACTGCGACAACCTGGCCCCTGCGTGTGTCTTCTGTACAGTTAGCTGCTATCACTAGCATTAGGTCTACTTGCCTCAGGTTGATGGGTGCTGTCAGTAACTTCCTCCTCAGTGGCCACATCACTGACTTTGGGCTTTTTCAGTACTTCCCTTGTTTGGTCTGGCACTTCAGATTCTTAAGTTAAAGCCGAATCAGAATATCAGGTGTGAAATGAGCCTCAGAGTTTGATTCAGACTAACAAACCGAATTCCCTCTGATCCAGCAAGGCAGTCTCACTCCTGATCCAATCAAATCATGGTTGGGTTTGTTTGCAGTGCGATAACACATCAGACTTTTGGACCAATTGCAGGAAGATGAGACGGTATTGGAGGATAGAAGAAGTGAAAAAAGTGAAAGCAGCTCGCAGGATTGCTTGGAGTTGTTTTGCTTTTGATCAAATAAAGTTTGAACGACGAGGAAGTGCATTTTGCCGGTAGTGAAACCATAATGCTATTCATCTTCTCCACTCAAACAGAAAGACAAGTTGTTTTGCATTTTCATTGCAGTTGTACAAAGTTAGTGAATACAAAAGCTGAATTGATAACATGCCGATGTCAAAAGCACGTACTTCCAAGAACCAATTGATGTCAAGTACAGCTAGAAGCAGCACACGTAGACGATTATGGCAGGATATACATTGTATCATATACAATTCTTAAGTGCATTCCCTTAACTACATTGTGAACTAACCATTCCAAATCTGAACAATGTGACAGAAATTAACCTTTAGTTCTGAGATTAAGGTGTAATAAATTAGTATTGAGGTGTACCACTGCAACTTTTGCAGGAACTTTTTTCATAAATTGTTCTATGTTCCAGTATCCACAGTATGCAGCTCTGTGTTTGAACACAGACTTCTTAGAAAACCTGGATTGATACAACAACCATGATAGATACAGCTAGAGATGAAAGAAAGTGTTATGCTTTTGAATTAGTACAAAAACCTTTCATGATGAAAGTGTCGAGGAAAACCAAAAGTGAAACATTAGTTTCTGTGTCAATCTACCTCGACTAATACATTACATTACAATACCGCTATGTTTTTGTTGTTTACTCGACTGCTGACCATCGTGAATTAAAGAAATTAAAAGACACACAGGATTTTTCTGGTTTTCTCCAGTAGATTTTAATTGATTGTAACAATCAATATTATAGCTGACCTGAAGTACATAAGAGCTGAAACATCATTTTTTAAACATAACTGGATCCTACCACACAAAAATTAGGTTTTCAATTTCAGTTTTGGTAATTTAATGGAATTGTGTCCTGGTTAAACACAATACAAATATCTGTTTGTCAATTGTCCACAATAAGTTTGTCCTTGGGACAAACTGTGTGAAGAATTCACATGGCAGCATCACACAAATGGCTTAGCCAGCATACTGATGAAATCAATACACACAAAGACAGGGAAAACCCAAGCAGGTCAAGGATGTGCACTTATTAGTTTAGGATTATATTTGCAAGACAACAGTAATAGTGGTTGACCACATCTTAACCGCACTGCTACTGTTCCAGGATATTGTAGGAATCTTTTGGGAGGGATGTGCATGGATATCTGAATCAGTTAAATTAATGTGTTATTAAATACTTAATTCCTGATTTATAAAAAAGGATGGACAAGGATGAAAGGGTATTGATGTAGAGAAACAAATATGCTACTCTGGGATTTTAGCTCCTGTTCAATCATGCTTCATGTAGTTGAAATGTTTTGGGTACGACAACATTTCACCACTCAGGCTGGTTTTTAAATAGATTTTGCCCATTTGTGTCTCGCCTGTAGTTGCAATTTGACTTATGATATTGCTGGTTCCCTGAATCAATGTCCAGCTAAATGATAATATAAGCATGACAACAAGTTTAAGGATGAGTATTAATGTTATGCAGGTAAAATTGCTTGTTACAGGCTCAGAATGGAAGACTCTCAGGTCCAGATTTGTGCAACACATTAAATTACATTATGTTGCCCTGAAAAGAATATTAATGACAATAGTCAGTAACACTATTAATATATTCACCTGGTGTTTACACATTTTCTATTAGCTTTGCCATCACTTAACCCCCAGTTCTGCTCTAAACTTGTCGTGTTGTTTCACTTACACCCTAACAGATCACACTATAAATGTCCAATGCAACCAACAACAGCTTCTATACAAAGCAACTGAAACCATTTCAACATATGTACGTGAAAATAAAGGGTTACACCATACTTAGAGGTTCCAAAAATGTTATTACCCCTATAAGCTGAAAATATTTACACATTGAATCTTTGGAATTAAATGTCTGATGTTGTCTAAATGCTGATGATGCTGCCTAGGGTTTAACAATCGGCGCAATTAATCACTCTCTAACAGTTGCTATAACAAAAGCAGTATAAACATTAGAGGAAACGAGAAGGGATCATTAAAGTCATTAGGATTCAAGCTCTGGAGACCATGACCATCTGTAGCACCTGCAGGTTATCTTGTCAACATCCAGTGAGGAAACAAACATTAAGGTACTGTACTGCCAAACATCAATTCGTCTGTCTGTCACTGTTACTGTATCTGCTCATGCAATCTATTCTGTTCCTGCAGTGATTTCACACAGTCCATATACTTTACATTCCTGTGAAATATGTTCTGTCCTGTGTGGCAGAAACTTTTCCTTTTGCAATTAAGGACACTGAATCCATAGAAAAGCTTTCATGAGCTGAAAATAGGTTGGATCGCTGTTGCATAGCAATCGCTGATAGTTGCATAACATGTTTGTGGAGATAACATTTTTCTAAAGAGTGAAGTGGCGTCTCTAGCTGTACAACAGCCCTGGTGTTATGCTGGACTGGTGACAATGACAGGCTGTGCTCACTCGTTTTTCTTCTCCTCTCAGCTCACCAGCTTAATTCTGCAGTTATTCCACTGAAAGCCAGCTGTCATACTCCTGTGTCCATCTTGTTCCCTGTCACTGTAACCTGGCTGCATTGAAGTTACATGCAGTTAATGTCTCTGTGGCTAGTCTGCAGGGGGGATGATTCAAGAGCCTGATTGAAATGGACCATCACGACCCCCAGGAGGTCTTTTTAAGCCCCCTGTCTTGCGGGGAGACCACAATCGGAGAGCTGTAGATCATAACCATGATGATAGTGGTTTTTCTATGATAGCACAGGGGGGACATTGAAAACCAGTCTATAAAGGCTTCATTCAAACTCCTGGCAAAGACTGTCGATAGGCCCCAAAGTGCACCTGCTGCTGCCTAGGGCACTCATGGAGAACCAGAGAGGGAGGCATGGAAAGTGAAAGAGGACAAGAAAACTGAAAAAAGGCCAAGGGAGATGTACAGGGGCTTGGCGTGTGGCTGGCGAGCAGAAGGGGCCATGCTTTGGGTTTTCCAGTAAAGCCACAGAGGGACAGGGAGAGTAATTCAAGCACAGTGCATTATGGTAGCACTGAATGCCTGCCCTCATGTGCATGCAGAGAATATCTTGAAGGAAACAATGAGCTGAAACAGTACTCACCCTCCTCTCAAAGCCAGGGCCCATATGCACATAGCCAAACAATGTATTGCATCAGTGGTCTACTTAAACAAATGGCTGTTTCACCTTCATTTCTCAAGCAGTTCTACTTTCTAACAGCTATAAAACATATAGAGTATTCCCTACAGCTAAAATAAGTGTAAGGGATGAAAAATAATTAGTGAAAAGATAAAAATACCCATTCTACACTGCAGAGAAACTTGCAGCTGTTGGGGCTTCTGCAGTCGACCTAACAACAACATGATATTCACAAATCCCTTTATGCTCAGCTGGCTATGAAACGATAAGAGGAAGAAATCCAAAATTCAAAATATTTTGGAACTGTGGGAGCAGCTGCAATATTCAGCCCTGCCAATAACTGGACACATTAATGAAAGATCACAATATTTCCAGTAGCTGCTGTATAATCGGTTTTGAGAAAACAATGTTGATTTAAGTGTAAGGCCAGTTTTTCTGGAAGCTTTTAAAAAAGGAACAACCAATTCACTCATACAAGTCATCTCACTCATCATGATTGGTACGATGCAGCTTGTGAAAACAGATGGACGTCTGTGTGGCTCAGGAGGCGAGTTTGAGGAAACCACAGGTTACGTGTTCTTTTACACTACACAGACCATATTAGAGATGGTTATTGGTCAGTAAACATGTAAACCCTCTGGTTTCTATGAAATGATAAGCTTTGCATAACAACCTGTCCATTTAATTCCAGGAGCACTTGCATAGAAATGGTGTCAGCAAAGGGTCACAATAACGCCCACATTTATCTTCAGGTCCACAAAAAAAATGACATGGAAATTTAGCCATGTGTTTCCAAGATGTCTGACATATGTGACAGATGAACCATATGTCACTCCTCATACTTTCTTGTTGACAACTACACTGACACTGACACAGCAGCAGCATGTTCACCATCTCTGTTTATTAGTGTGTCCGCATGCTCGGATTTGCTGATCCCCTCTTAAAAAAACGAAAGGCTTATATTGAAATTAATGATATTAGATTTTCCAGATATATGATCAAAATTATTTGACAAATTAAATTTGTGTCACCAGAGTTAGTACATTTTATCTTATCGGGAGCATGAATGTTTATACCAATGTTTAAGACACTCCAATGGTTGTTGAGAGCCCCAACGTCTGTATAATACATCATATCACAACCATGAACATTTACAACATTTTGTGCCAATTCATAGATGTTGTCATACATTACAGGTTAAATAAAAACATTGACCCATCAGATTATAAATCAAAGGATCCCAACCGTTTGTAGAATTCATCAACAACAAATACCTGTAGTAAAGTATTGAGTAACCCATGTAGTTATCCATGAGATACCTGGGCCTGGATCAAAGTGGAGGACTGCTTTCCTGGCAAACTAATGTGTAACGCTCTCACATATTGATCGATGTAAATATACTATACCTGTTCTCCCACTAACAGCAGTGCACATAGACCAGAATGCAATGCAGCATGCTGACCAGATGCACGGTGAGCAGGATGGGTGACTTGACGAGGGTGGCTTTTTCAAACCGAAAAGGTCCAGCAGCACAGTGACATCCTCCACCCACATTCAATATTATTCATTCCAGCACACTCTCTGGGGTTTGCCGTAGGGAATTCTGGGGAATGTAGGTCAGTTACACAGAAAGTAACCTGTGATAAAACAATATAAATCTTGACTTTGGTTTTGACATGTTCATTTTGCATGTTAACCAGTCACACATTTTGTTATACACTGGAGGGTGACTATGCTTCTGTCAGCAAAGAGGCAAGCTGCTTTCCAAAAACAATAGCGGCATCAAATTGAAAACCTCACACACTCTAGCCTGTGAACAATGAGAATGTCTGAAATGTGCTGACCTCTCTGCTGCTGGAGGAGTAATGCCATCGGTATTCGTGGAGTACTCATGAATAACTGACTGAGAACAAAGTGAGGAGCATCAAAAGCTCCCTGACGTTTCATCAGAGGTGCCAGGGTCAAATTAAAATCAACTCGATTCAATAAATTGAGGTCACTAACAGCAGCACATCAGGGGAGACCTGAGTGACAAGTGCTTTCTGACTTTGTGTGTATTTGTGCAACACTGGAGAATGAATGGAATTGCCTCTTCAAATGCTTTTACATTTTCATGAGTTAACAGGCGTCTTAGCTACAGTGAGTTCAATGTTGACTGAGTGATTCATCAGACGAATACTGACTGTTTTAATAATGTTCTCCCTTTTATCTGACAATCTAATATTAGCTGTGTGGCCAAAACTATATGGACACCTACAGTTTACAAAGAAGTGTGAAACACTAAATAAACGAGGAAGATACCTTCTCCAAAGTTTACCTACATATTGGTGTGATAATTACTTGTCAGTAAACAGTAAATGAAAGACTTCTGTCATTTTTATTGTTTATGGAGGCTGAAAGACCAATAAATATAATGTGTGGATGATATTTTTTCCCTTTAGATGACAACTCGTTAGTTTCAAAAGCCATATCATAATATAAAAGTTGATTTTTCAGAGGAGCCTGTAAGCATAGTAATGACGTATTAATTACCTTATAAAGTTGTTATAGCAAACAGAGTTAGTACACATTGGTGTTATTACACATCCTGCTAACACAGTACTATGCTATTATTTGGTCAGTGTTTGTGGCCTCTATGTTCGGAATATAGCGTATCATTTAGTCGTCTAACCTTATGTTTCCCAGAATCGTAGGTTTATCAAAGCTTGTTTGCTAACTGGCTGCAGCGGCTTACAACTACTACTCTGTACCTTGTTTCTGCATTAGAGCCTCTTGTCAACACACAAACAACATTTTAAGTCACTAAAACAGACAGCTTCCAAAGTGCAGCGTTTCAAAAACAAAGCTAACTTGCCCACAGTTGTTTTTTTAATTAGCTCTGGCCACTGAAAAGACCAACAATAGGGGCTATACCCCATTCAGGTGTAATAACAAGTTGGCAGCTAAATTTAGTATCACTGCACAGCATTTTTCAGCAATAGATCCGCTGCCTCACCCAATATTTAATGCGCTACAGAATTTCTCTATGGTATTTGGCAGACCAGTGATGTATTCCAGGTCTAGAATAAAAAATCTTAGAATGATTTGAAACACTGTCAACCGTAATACTAATCAAAGTCCTAAAAACTGCAATCGAGCTCTGTAGAGGTAAAGGAAACTGCACATTTGGGAGATAGTCTGTTTATAATTTGTCTGTTTCTCTGTAGTTACAATTATGATTGACTTGTGCAGCTTTGGAAAAAGTGGAGTCAAAAATAAATTGTTTTTGACTTTAACCACCGTCACTTGTTGTTTTCAAGGTTGAGCTTATTAGCTTAAAAAATCTGATGACCCAATTATAAAGTCCGTAATTCTTACTAAATATTGGGGGGAGATCATCTCTCAGTGATTGTTATAGTGCTATTTAGAGCTGCTTTTCAGGCCAAGATGAGACAGTGAATTTGGCCCTGATTACTGCCGTGCCTATTAGTTTTCTTCGTAATGGCCGCCCCGAGGATTAGCAGACAGAGTGTCAGGCTGTATTTAACTGTAATAACCCTTCATTTTGGCTCTGTGGCTCAGACTCATGCTCTCTACAATCTACATATGGTCTTTATCCTTTCCATTATAATGAAAAAGGAAGAGCTAGAGGGCAAGGCACTGCTCAAAGCAGATAAGGACAATATGTCAGCGTCAAACTGCGGACAGTGTCAAGGATTGATTTGAAGCTCACACCTCAACGTTTTCTATCAAAACCAACCATCCATCCATCCATCCATTGTATTAAAGTATTATAACAAGTGCTTCAGTAAGACAAATGTCCACCTAAGTAGAATCTTACTGTTGGTTGAGATTAAGCTCTTTGAAACAGTTTCTAAAGGAGTAGTCTGCTGGTCATTTTCTCCATTAAAATTATTTGGTTAGTAAAACTTTATGTAACACTGGATCGCGGATGAGAATTCAAGTTTTAAGACTCAGAAATCACTTTTAAAATAGTCTAAGCTCAGACTTGGGTTCGGTACATATTTCCACTAATGCTATTGTTTTGTTAGTACCTCCAGAGGAGAAACGCTTGTTGATAATGTTCACAATGTTCTTCTCTGGTATTTATTGGCAAGCTTGTTTGAGTGTTTGTAGTCGTTTTTGTGTTCTTGACTGAGATATTTTGTAAATCACAGGTCATGTGGATAGATTGTTTTTTTTAAACAGTCAGAAAAAACATCAGTTAATAAAATATCTGCAGTTGTGCAGACGAGGCACAAATACAGGAAGTACAGACTGGAAGTGAGGTTATCTAAAGTGAAAAACTAACTAAGGTAAATAACAAAAGAAAACCGTAAGTGAAAAATTAGCAAAACCCCAAGCCAGCCAGTTTGCAGCTATGTCAAGTTTTGGGAAAACCAAAGTGATCCCACGCTATTGTTTTCTTCTTAAGAGAATTGGTATTATAAGTTTTCTCTGCATTGGGTGACCCTAGGGGGTCCGCGGAGGGTTTTTTTAACCAATTTTTTCCCCACATCTTAAATGTCTTTGAATACACATTTACATTCATCCAACATATTGTGAGGCTGATTTGACCCTCTGCCTGACAACCTCCATCCGTCCAAGATTAGATAAGTTGTGTGCTACCCATCAGGGTCCGACATCTCACTAATGTGGCCGTATGTGTGCCATCCACAGATGGCTTGAGGATTCACTGTCTCTTCTACATGCATGTTTAAAATAAAACATGAATCTGTGAATTACTTTAATAGCTCAGTGTTGTATGCAAGATGTATGTTTATAAATGGCAGTGGCATGGCCACCCTGTACCTTGCACATGTTTAAATTAAAAACATGAATAAATTAACCCTTGTTATATTTGATAAGCTTAGTATTGATGCACAATAACAGGGTAGCTATGTTTATACAAGGCACTAGGCCCAGTTTAATATAAAACACTATTTTATAGGGGAGAGCAGGGTAATGTGGGACATCAGGTAATGTGAGAAACGCCCTGTATCTAGGCAACGGAACACATTGTTGGTCATTTGACCAATATGTTTTCAAGCCCCTCCCATTCCCCCCTTGCCTTGAAGGCGGAGTTGGTGCTGGTGCTGTGGAAAGTATGTTTTTTCACCCCAAAAATGTTTTTGCATGAAAAGGTACATTTTCTTGCTTTGAACTTAATCAATCGTTCATTATATATTACATTATATATGTTTTATTTTTAATGTCATAAACATTGTAGAAAAGCCATCATGCCAAGAAACTATACACCAGGAAGACAACCTGGGGCCAAACACCCCTCGCAGAGATGGAGAGTGCAGCTGCTGAGGTCATGCAAGGAAAGAAGTCTTTAAGAAAAGCTGGAAGGGATAGAAATATTGACAAGACAACCCTCAAAAGATTCATAAAGAAAAAAGAGAAATGGAAAGTAAAATCAGCAGCCTGGGGTGCAGTAGCTAAGGTAAAGAGAATATTCAAGGATGAGATGGAGGAGGAGCTTGTCAAACACTTGAAACAACTAGCTGACCAGTTACATGGCCTTGCTCCAGTTAAGTGCCATGAACTGGCATTGAATACGCCGAGAAAAACAATATCCCTGTCCCTGCCAATTGGACAGAGAAACAATGTGCAGGTAAGCTAGGGTGTGCAAGAGATCACATGAATCATAATAATCATAAATGTGCATAATTGACTAATCCCCATGATTCTGTTACTAGTCCAATATTAGTGGTAGTCAATCTAGCTGTCGGGATTTTAACTATTACAACATGTGTTTTAGTTTTGAAGTGGAAAAAGTAAGTGGTCCGCCTAACCCCGTAGCTGGGGTAAAGTGGGACACAAGATCACTTTTTTTAAAACAATCATATTTTCACAGCACTTTGTCCTGAAGACATGCTGATCATTTATATTGCTAGAAACCATCCTGAATTAATGGAAAATGTGTACATTTTACTGATATATCAGTTAAGCTCGCCTAGGGGGGAGCAAATGTAAAAAATGTCCCAAATGATGCCGCTCTACCCTACTGTATATACGTATATATATATATATATATATATAGTAGGGGGTCCCTGCTCCATCTCTTGCCCAGTTTGGGGGTCCTTGGCCTGAAAAACGTTGAAGACCCCTGAGCTAGAGTACATGGTATGATCACCACTATACAATAGTGTTATGTGAAAACTGGAGCACTACTGGAACCACATTACAACGGCAATAAAAGTTGGACCTTAGTGCAGTGCCTGCGTTTGCATACAAGCAAACCGGTTAAAGCTGCAACACCGGACTTCACTGGGAAAACTGGAAATCGACCAACTCTACTGCAACAAAGTCTGATAGCATGCTATGATGACAGATACCAGCTGTGGCTGTGTTTCCTTCACCCTCACCGTGGCCTGATAGGCAAACATCCAGAAGAGACCACGTTGAAGGACATTCTGCTCTCATGATTTATATTACAGGTTGGATAAAATTGTCTCTCAGGTTTTAACCGGCCCGGAGGTTCCCTAGCATAAAATGGTAGACTAAGCTCACAGGAAGCAGCATTAAGCCACGCTAACCTATGGACTATTACTGGACACAGTTTAATAACTTCATGGAAGGTGTTTGCATTAAGGTTGACCTAAATAATCCAGATGATTAATAGGTTGACACACAGGCTCAGTTTAATCACACCAAGCAGCTGACCTGTGTCTGAGCCTGGGTTCAAAGCTCTCCCCCACTCTGCAGGAATGAGTCCAGCATGCGACCCAAACACGTCCACCCCCAACCTCCACCTGTGCTTCTGCCGTAGACACACCCCAACCCAATACTCCTGCTTGCCTTCCCTGGCCCTCGCTCATAAAGGTAAAGTGCTATTCTAGGAGCAAGGTAACAATCAACATGGCCAAGATCGTTAGCCTCAGTTTTCCCCGTGGGCCAGACACAGAAAATAACTTTCCCTTTTCCCTGGCATCTGCAGATACTGGGGTAAATGAAGACATACAGCCCCCAGGTCCAGCAGCCTGCTCAAGGTTACCTCTGCTGTCAGCATACATTTACTAATGCTGCCTATTGAGGGGAGGGGAGGGGGGGCACTGGGAGAAGAGAAAATAATATGCCACCGAGGTAATACCCCTCATTTGATATATTAATAAATAAATACCTCTGCCCAATCCCATTTCATTTCCATGAGTAAATTCACAAAGGAGAAATCCACCTTGAATTCATCCACACCATCACTGATTATCCTGAATGGAAAAAGCCTCCATAAAGCTGGGTTTTGTGTTTTTTGTAATAACACATTACCTTGAAATGAGGAAAACGTAGTAAAAGAAAAACAAATAAATGTTTTCTAGGGAGAAGTACCTATGTACTGAGTTGCACATATATTTGAGTTCGGACAACCAGTATAGCTCGGAAGTATTTAGTTCACTCTTTTCCCTCACATGACAAGTGTAAGAACATTTTTAAGTGTAATTAATTAATCAAAATGTTCGATGTCCCTATTCTATTGTATCCACTTACCCCAATATGACTAAAATATATTATTACATAGTCGATTAAACAGTGAACAGTACTGACATCTTTTATTATGAAGAACAGTGACTGAGTGCCATGATGGGAAATTGAAGCACAGATGTGTTGACCTTATGTGGCCCCAGACTGTCTCTGTTTTCCTGAGATGTAGAATACATGCAGCAAGTGACACAATACAGGCAACGTTAAACTGTAAAATGTGATAAATAGAACTCAACTGTGCATACAGTTAATGTTTAAGCCATGTGTCTGGTTGACTAAAGTTAACTGCAAAGGGCTTACTGGTAAATAAGATTATCATTTGTCAATTCTGGTATCATCTGATTCCATATTCTACCCTGCAACTTCTTAAAACTACAAAGTAACTTTCAAGTTCAGTTGTGAAGTAGCACTGGTGAGACACTGAGGCTCCCTGGTGTATTAAAGTGCAAACTGGGAAAAGAGGCTGAAGCAGGATGAATCTGGGAGAATCATTCAGGACTTCACTTATTGCCATATAAATCAGCTCGTGTTATCTGCTTTAATAGCTGCAAACAAGCCCCCCCCCCCCCCAGCAGTGTCTATTCATAACACATGAATAGACACTGCTCCTATAATTCATGTGTTGAGTTTTTTTTGTGCTATTCAAAAGTCTGATTCATACTTTCTATGCAAGTGTGTAAGGTTTAGTAGAAGCGGGTCTATTCGCGGAAATTGAATATAAAATAATCTAAATTTCATCTAACTTGTACGAATTGTTGTTTTCTTCACCCTGGAACAGACCCTGAATATTTAAATACTTTATATTTACATCGGGAGCGGGTCTTCTCTACGGAGGCCGTCATGATTTTTACAGTTGCCCAGATTGGACAAATTAAACACCTTTTGAGTTTTTATCACAGCAGGTTCTCTTTCATGTCTGAATCGGGTGAGGTGAGGGGTGTTCAGCTGCAACATGTTAGTTCACAGAGATTCTTTTTCACTGTTTCATGCTTTTTTTATATAAAAAAAATAAGTAATTGCTGCCATGAGAATGTTTCTGTTAATGAATTGTCTCGTGGGCTGAATCAAACTGTCCCCAGGGCTACACACGGCCCAGAGGCTGGACTCGCCCCAACCTTGTTCTAAATTAAGTTAGAATATCTGCTGTGAAAAAGACTCATTGAGGCCACAAGAGAAAAACATTGTTTTTAGATAAATCATAAATTTCTTTATTTTCTTTTTTTTCACTTACTGTACCTTTTTCTTGTTTGTTTTTGTTTGAATTTCTTCTTTTCTTTTCTTTCTGGCTCCCGACAGAGGCTTTATTAGGAAATGTTAATTTGTTGACAAGGTGACAACGCCTTCATTCACTGACAGGACACGTCCTTGGGGAAGCTACCATCACCGCTAGATTTAAGAACATTATTTTTTAAGACACAAAGGTAGAAAACTGCCGGTCACTGAATGTTGGTTATATTTCCAATGTGTCCTCTGTGTAATTATTGACCCAAAGCATTGTACTGCAATGCATTTTCATATAGTTTGTATACAGTGTATAGACAGACACTTGAATTACCTTACCTTTTAGCACTTTGAACAGCATCTTTAACAAAGCTCATTACAGCTGTTTATCTCAGTCAAGCAGGTGATGGTACCTGAAGCATTTTGGTCTTGATCAGCAAAAAACATTCTCTGACTTTAAAGCAAAGAAATCCCTCCTGATTCCCTTTTTGCAACAGCACTTCGCTTTCACTGCCTCCATATTAGTTCTATGACAGTGTGAAAGAGTTTAATACAAACCTCTGAGGCCATATTTACACAGGACTGATTAGGGTTATAGACATGGGTTTTTTGAAATTTTAAAATATCTAAAACTTGGGCTGCAACGTTGATATTTGATGTATGTGTATAAAATGTATTAGCTTTTCCATAAAGATAGTCTGAATGCAGAGCTCTCTTTGCTGACAGTGTGGAGTCTGGGTTTTTAGTGGCCTCAATTCTATGAACAGAGAGCTGCAGTCCTGACCTTGTTACTCCGGTAACCTAGTTTTGGGAAAACACAGGGACGAGTGTAATAACTTGAGTCAATTCATCTTCTGATCATGTGAAACGTGGCTTCTCCCATATTAAATTTGCTACTGTGACACACAAACAGTTTTTCCCTTTGTGTTTTACTATCTGTCCCGCACAGTATTACAATATTATTATTGTTGGGTCAAAACAGAGAATGCAATAGCCAGAATATTATAACACAAAGGCCTTGGGTTCATGTCAACTAACCAGAAAGTGGACAATATGCAGATTTGCCTCCTACTATTGAGACGAATCTTGACAAGTTCAGGATCCTTGTAAAACTGTTCTTGCAATTTTCCTTTGGTGACAGAGCAAAGCTTAAAGTAGTGAAATACATGATTGTAATATAAGCTTCAAAAGAAGACATGGGGGCATCTTCTACTTGCAAATTAAAAGTTGGATTTATTTGTCCGGTCCCTATTTCAATAGGGATTTTGCAGCTACAGCTTGAATTAGTCTGGTTTTAAGTAGCTCATGGTTAGCTCTTGTTAGCTCACTTCAGATACATAATTGCTGTGAAAATTAATTGTTCTGTCAGACCTCTAGCTTCATGAATCAAAGCTGTTATCACAAAAATAAATGTGATGTTAATGAACCCACAATACAACAAGCAATAAAT
The DNA here is from genome assembly GCF_949316205.1 of Platichthys flesus. Classification (NCBI taxonomy): domain Eukaryota; kingdom Metazoa; phylum Chordata; class Actinopteri; order Pleuronectiformes; family Pleuronectidae; genus Platichthys; species Platichthys flesus. The sequence continues at coordinate 9,085,858 of NC_084951.1, read as the reverse complement.
TGGCAAAAAACTATATAAATTAATCAGAATTGAAAATCCTTTAATTTGTTCAATTAAATGTTTTTGACTTTTTTTCCGGTTCCCGCCCGACACATAAGTGAAGTAGGCAGCTGCTTAGGGCCACCAGAGTGCCCCCAGGGAGCAGTTAAAATGCCCCACAAGAAAGATTGATTATGTTACCTATTTGGATTTATTAAGTCAATGACAGCAACCAAACAAAAACAATATTATGTTAATGAGCTGGCATGTTAATACTACTGGTTGAATGAATTTCTGCTTACCATTTATAGTCATGCGTGCATGCACACTGTAACAACATGTAGTTGTTGTGTAACTATAGTAAGCTGGTCAGTCGATCAGCAGTGGACTGGGACGATAATTCAGGCTGAGAATTTGACTCCATACCAGGCCCCCCCTTTTCACGAAAAGCACAAGGCGAAATGCTTAGGGCCCATACAGGCTAGGGCTGGCTCTGTTTATCTCAGTGGTTTTATCTGGGGTTTTATCTGCTTCATAAACACACAGGAGAGAAAAATGCCGAAGGAGTGGTGGAAAAATGAGGACTTGGAGTTCCTGGTGAGCTCCTGAGATTAGTCAAAGTCTGAGAGGAATGCAAACACTCCCAGTAAACACAGCTTTGCAGGTGCAAACACTTCCAGTAACACAGTTGGTGAATCCATTGCAAGGTTAATGCATTACAGTCAGTACATTGACTGTTTGGGGACTGCACTGACTCCTAAAACAGTCCAGAAGAAAAATGTGCACTACTATCTATGACAATAGTTGTGTCTCTAGTCAGGCGCTCCATCCTTCAGAGGACATGGTTTAACCCAGCCCAGGAAGACTGCATCCCTTGTGGACCATAGACTACAAACCCAAATGGGACAGGCAGGTGTCGAGCGTCTTTTCGTGATCTGTATCACTAGATCGTCTCACCCTTAAAGCTGCTCAGCCCCACTACGGAAACATTTGAATCCTCCTTGTTTGTTTGTTTTTTTAAACACATGCACTGTTAGCTGTTCAGTTGAAGTGTGTTACTCACGAACTGGACATTCTTGGGCACTTGCTGGTGCCATTACATCTTTGAAAAACTGAAGCACAACGAAGCCTGGAAAGGTTGGTGATCGGAAATGTTTAGATAATCGCCTTTCAATTGTAGCCACCAAAGGTTGCAACCCCTGAATTGAGACACTAATGATATTATAAATATTATATAAATGCAATGACTCTAAAACACTTAAAAGCTACTACTTGTGCCCACAACAGCAGCAAAAATACACAATCTGACTTTAATTGAGTGGATAGTATGTAGGATGTGAGAGCACCTCTGTCTTTGCAGATCAATGCTTCATAGGGTTCTTTCTGCTGCTGTTTAGTGTTTAGCTTCCGTATCTGTCAGGTTTAACCCACATAGGCATGCATGGTGCTTTTCTGATGCTATTAACTTGCCATCCAATGTTTCTGAATGACACTATCACTGTCACGCACAGCTGTACAACGTGATGAAATACTACTTTTCATGTAGCCTGTGTTTTAACCCTCTTAATTTAATTCGGACACAGTGGCTCAATTCTTTTTTAAAAGTCAATGCCGGACGAGGAGGAGGAGGAGTTGTACGTGTTGCCCAGAGCTGAAGGGACAGTCAACATGGCAGAGAGGGGTGAATGGAAGATCATATGAAACTTATATCCCTTTCACTCGCTCAGTTTTCGCTGTGTATTGCTTGCTTCCTGTTGTCTATGTGGCTGTCGTGACTATATTTCTTCCCATCCTATCGCCTACTACATTGTCTCCTCTCTTCTGTCTTGCTTCTTTCCACCCGCCTCTCTCTCTGTCTGACAGCAGTAGCGCTCCTCTGGGAGGTAATTAGGAAAAACTCAACAGAGACACACACACCAGCCGCTGAAAACAGGGCTTTCAATACTTTCTTCTCTCCCTCCCTGCATTATAATAGCAAACGGCTGGGAGTCAGGGGAAGAGGGGGTAAGGGAGGGAAACAAGGAACTACCAGGACAGCTTTAGGGAATAATGTTGGGCGGAAAATGCCGCTTTGGTAGCTCCTGACTTTTATGTACCAAGGTACTCGATGCAAGTTTTACATTTCTTGTACCTGCTCGTGACACTTAAAGGCAAAAGGTCTTGTCTGGCAAATTTGCATCCGTGCAAAAGTAGAACTGATATAAAAGATGAGAACGAGGCTACTTTAAGGAGACTCTCTGCAGTAATCTAGGTCAAAGACAATGTTGCTTTTCTTCCTTCAAGCAATGTGCTCACTTTGTTGATGCACAAAACTGCATGTTACTGGTTCCTTGCCTACTGCTCAGCAGGCCAGTACAGTACAACACAACCGCCGGATAAATGCACCTGATGGTTCTTTTCTTCACACTGAACCTGCCTATGTGTGACCCAGTTCAAATACTTCACTGTTGTAGACCATTTACCAAACTTTTTATATAATGGTTTACATTTATATATAAAGCTTCCAAAATCAGCTGGAAACCTCAGATTCTGGTCATTTCTATCCATCAGATTTGCATTCCATTATTCATAGCTCATTTTAAGGCATGACAGTCCTGTATAATACTGTTTATTAACAAATCCAATGAAATGGAAAACTAAACCAAAAGCTAAAGCCAAAATGTGAATCTCATCTTGGCAATGGATGAAAAATCTTGTGATCACCAAAATAATTGTAAGGATACATCATCTGGGCAGAAATGTCACCCTTTATGGAGACCCAACCCCAAAACAATGTTAATTTGCTGTTTTTCATTAGAGGAAAGTCCTTGGTATCACCAAAGTGATTAGGGTTCATGCTTGTTGGACAATGAATGTTACTGTAAAACTTGGTCGTCCATGCCTTTATCCAGTCCAGACTGGACTTGACTACTGCAGTGCACTTCACTCCGGTATCAGCAAGCTAAACTTAAAACAGATTACTTATACAAAACGCTGCTGCCGGGCTTTTAATATTTACTAGATAGGAGACCACATAACACCAATCCTCCCTTCCATTCATTCACTGGTTCCCTGTGAGTTTTAGAATCTATTTGAAGACTTTACTTTTTGTTGTGGACGCCTTGAACAGTCAGGCTCTTTGTCTGTGATTTGCTAGCCTCCCATGAGCCAAGGTGGGTACTTACACTCTTTTCCAAAATCGTAAAATGACATTAAAGGTGACTGGCCAATTTGTTTTGGGCCCCTCGGCTGTGGAGCTCCCTGCCTCCTAGCACCTGCATCACTCTAATTTCGCACTCTGCGAACGCAGTCGTCGGTCTGGAGGATGAAAGACTCCTCCGTCAGTCCATTGAGCAGGACTGAGACACCATCCTGCCTCTGAATGTGCCCCTCTGCCCAGTCAGTGTGCAGGGGGTGGTCAGTATTGTCCGTGATGTCCAGCAGTTTGTTAAGAGTCCCAGCACACCACTACTGACTGGTAAAACATGAGCAGCAGTTTCCTGCAGGTGTTACAGGAGCCCTGCCAGGTCTGTGGAGGGTGTCTGTGTTCGCATGACTGCACCGTGCGAAGCCATGCATCTCACAGTCCTGCAAATATTTGATAATAAAACCTTGTTAAAACAAATGAGTGGATTCAGTCAACAGAAATGCTGAAGTGCTTAAATATATATGTTGGTTACATTAGATAGACATTGAAACTGACGTGAAAGATCATTTTCACTGACTGTTTTGCTTTGAACCCCCCCACAGCATGTGGAGAAAGTAGGCGAGACCAAGACTCTCTAGAAGAACTTGTAACGCTCAGGTGCATCTGAGGCAGTGCGGCTGCTCTAACCTGATAACATGTGGATCGAAATGAAGAGCAAGATGTTCCGGTCCATGTGCCTCTCACGTATCCGGTGCGGCCTGGCTATAAGAGCAGTTATGCTGCAGTGAAGTCGATGCTGCTGCAAGTGACGATGCCTGCACATACAGAGCTAAATGGTTTAAATGTTGCCTCATTTTGGGTGGAGTTAATCCCACTCACTTCAATCTGATCAAAAAGCTGACAAATACACTGCACATCACCAACTGAGCATGCTTCTGCTATTTTTGTCTGTTAGACTGTAAGAGGCCTGGGAACTTCTCTAGCAGAGGCTGCTATTAAAACTATGAGCAGGTCGAGATATCAAGGAGGATTGACAGCATTTCAACACATCTCTCTCTCACACAAAACGCCTACTATCCCGTGAGTGTATAATAACTACATCTGCACCACTTTTTGTTTCCCTGCAGATGTAAAGCATGTTATTAACAGAGCTGAGGGGGAGACAACACAGCTGCGGCCTGTGGTATAGTTACAGGAGGATGGGTCGCTGTATGCTGTACAAGCATATCTAATTCAAATACTGAATATTTAGATCTGGGACCATTACACTTTTCTTGATATCCAAAAGTTCTGAAAATTCAAGGAGCAACCTCACTATTGTCTTTGTCATATTCAAGTAGTGAAATATGGTGATAATGAGGAAATTCTTTTCGAAACAATATACATCCTACTTTGTACTCTGAACCCTTCAGAGATGTATGGTGCATCATTGCTAATGCTTTGTTGCAGCCTGCCGAAGATGGATGGATGGTCATGCTGAAACAGAGTGAGGATGAATGGATAGTTTTTCTGCGGTGCACAAAAGAGGGATAGATGGTTAGACTGAGCAGCAGCATTAAGGAAGGGGCTGAGGATGGATGACTCACCTTCTCTGTCTTTCGTGGACATTAGGACGGAGGGAACAAACATATCTGGGTAGCTTCCAAAAGACCGGCACCCGTCGCGTTTGGACTCAGAGGCGAGCCACGACACCCACTGTGTTTTGAACCGGGGTTTGGACCCTGCATGTGGCCGTGTGCGTCTTTCACACTCGGCTCCTTGAAGATTCTCTTCTTCGTTAGCCTTCTGATTAGCACTGAGTTGTTCTTAAATGCTAAAGCAAACATGGCAGTTTAACAAAACCATGGGGAAATGCCGTGAAGACTTTGGCATTTAAATGTGTGGAATGCATAAAAGAGAGATAAGAAAGGAGAGAGAAACCTAAAGAGGAGAACCTAATATCATCCAGTTTTACTTTGAAACTCTGAGTGTGTTCGCTAGGTTCGATTTTTGTGGGATTTGGCACATGCCTGGGTTTTGAAATATATCCGGATCTGCTATTAATACCAAACCTGCTTAACTGCAGCTGGATCAGAATCAGTGTGTATTGATCTCAGACATGACGTCATCAGAGGCATCGGTACAGAAACGTGTTACAGTCATGAGCAGAGCTGCTGAACCTTTTGCGTAAACAGGGGGTGGTTGAGGCCGTGCAGTCACTAGGCCATCCCACTGGGAGCAGACCATGGGGTAGACCAAGAATTCATTGAAGGGATTATATATCCCATCTGGACATGGAAGCCCCAGTGATCCCCGAAGAGGAGCTGGAACTTTGTAGGATAGAGCAACATGAGGAATACCCTGCTGAGCCTGCCCCCATTATGACCTGACCTCCCATGAGCTGGAGAAAATGGATCAGTGACTGACTATGATGCATTCAACAATGAAATGATCACAAACTAAACAAAACCTCAAGTAAACCGAAAGTCATATAAAATATATAAACCAAACAACAACTCAAATACTGACATTTAATATCCTATTTTTCATAATGGTTAGAGCAATAAATCAGTTTAGTTATATTTGAGGCAGATCCATCAGTAGTAGATAACTTATGTGAGACGGATTTATTGTGATGATCATGTTCATGCCTTTAATCTGATTTATTTTAATAATATTGTTTTTTTCTTTTATTATTTCACGCTCCATATAAACAATGAAAACCATCTTACAGTGGAAATGTTATCTCTCCAAGGTATTCTAGCCAAAACATACTGAACATGAGGTAAATTTTTTTTATAAATTATAGATTCTTTACAAAATATGAAAAAATGTAATATACAAAAGTTGAAAACCTAACATGCCAAATATAATATAAACAATGGGGTTGTTCGAGAAAATGCATCGAAAGAGAGTTTACAGAAACCTGCAGGAAATCATGGTTGTACAGTTGTAATGTTCCCTATCCAACATTTACATCTTTTAAAAACGTGTCCCATTGCTTTTTCTGTGTTGAAAGGAATAAACACAGAAAAAGTGTTTATTCCTTTCATATACATTTCCGAAATACTATCAATACATATTAATACTTAACATTACCATAGTCCCATAACTGCCAATACTGATGAATGATCACATGACCACTTCTTTGGACGGACATGTCTTTGTTCAGTTGTTAGATTGTCGCACTCACCAGTCAAAGCAAGGCAAGTGTATTTCACTGCTTGTGTAATCTTCTTGGAAATCCAACTCTGGAAGCAAATAATAAATAAATAACACCTTTTTGAAAAAGACATAAACACATAAAGAGAAAGCTGCTCATTCTGTGAGCTGACTGAACAGTGGGCTACTTAGTGACCAGCGGTAATGTTATTATGCACCTATTTGGAGCTAATGTTGAAATAATGATGAACAATGGAGAGGCACCAGTACGGTCCTTCAGTATGTGTGTGTACATGCTGCACTCCCTTTTAGTCCGTTATGAGATCAGAGGAACATGTGTGAATGATTTATTCGAGATGATTATACATTTGCATTCAGTCACTGTAAGTGGAGACGCAGGCGCCACTGTATGCAGCGCGCAGAGATCTCTTTAGCTGGATGAAAGCCACCTCCAGCCACCGAGTGGAGGGGACCGACATCTCTCCAGTGGCACCGACTTACGCCTGCTGCCGGTTAGATCTCTTAAATAATACACAACTCTCCGTTTTCCATTTAAACTCTTCGAGCGAGCAGGTAGCAGAAGCGGCAGCTGGGAGTTCTGCTGTAAGCATTAAGCCAGCGGGCCGGCTCGATGGCAGTCATCTCATCACCGATCCATAAAGCCTGCAACATTCCTGTTCAATCTGGTGATACAGCACCTCTGGGGGTGGCGGGTGGCGGTGGGGGTGGGTTGGCAGTGCAAAGTAGGCGAATTCGAAAGGCTCAGATTGTTACAAGCTCAGGGGACGGTGTCAATGGTGGAGAAATAAATGACTTATGTGTTTTTAAAGGCCTTTAAAGAGCAAATCTAGGATAACATTTTTTGTGAGTGTTTAGGATCTCTGAGGTGCTTACATGGCCTCTGAGGTTCACAGCAGCAAAATTACAATGTGTTTGCTGTGAGCACAGGAGCGCGGGGCTCATACTACTCCGCCGGTAGTCGTTTGTATAATATGTATCGGGGGCCGCTTCGCTGGATCCGAGCTATTGTGGGGGGGAAAGTGCCAAATCATTAAGTTATTTAATAGTTCATTGAGTCTCTACAGTTGGATGGTAATTAAACAACATTCGATCAATGCGTGGAGGGAGAGGCAGTGGATGACATTAAGTAGATGAGATGGTCTTAACCCCTGCAAACTGCTGGGATCAACTGATTGGCAATTAATGTCCTCACCAGCTGCCACTGCTGAAACCTGCTGTAATGACTTTAAAAGCTCAAACTTTCCTACGAAACAAACACGACGCTCGATGGAGTTATTCTAGTTCAGGGGAGGCACTGCTCTCTCTGTGTGTGTGTGTGTGTGCCCTCACACCAGGTCGACCGAAAGTGTGAGCTGGGATCCATTCAATCGTCTAATCGCACATCAAAACAAGAGCTCGGCCTTTTACTCGTTGTACCCCTGAGCGTCTGTGGTTGATTGTGCTCCAGAACAACGTGAAATACAGTTCATAGACAGGTTTGTTCTTTGCAAGGTGATTATATTATTCACGGGGATTGCCCTCGTTGCCTCAAGATGCAGTACCTTTTTGCCCAGTTCTTGTTAGATGAAATACATTATGAGTTTCCTTCTGTTTATTAGTTGGTATATGCAGTGGTCAGCAATGTTGAGTTTCTAGGTTTTCTCTGTGTTTGCGTTTGTCCTTTCTGGGTGTTCCAGCTTCCTCCCTCAGTCCAAAGACTAGCAGATTGGAGCCGACCAGTGTCAGTAGGGATTGACTCCAGCTCCCCCCCATGACCCTCAAGGGATTAGCTCTAAGAGTGTTTTATGTAAATGCTTTTGCAGGGCACATAAAAGGCAAAATGGTTTACTGTTGGTCTTTTTCATCGTGTGACGTACTTTGACAATATCTCAGCACTAATAGTATTTCCGGGGCTTGATGTTTGTAGATATCATGATATTAGGGAGTCATCACAAAACCATTCACTTTGACAGTTGTGACCACAATAACTGTTCCACCATGAAGGCTTGATGTGTGCACACTCTTGGAGGAGCAGAGGTCAAGCAGTCACGTTGTATCAGGCAGGGAAAACACACTGAGTGAGTTACGTCTTGTTAGAAACAAGCCCCGTCTCTTGTAATGGCCAGCTGAACACTTTTGGAGCCCAGTCAGCGAGAGCGTCCAGATATTCATTTCAAAAGCCACATCCAGCCCACACTGAACCCACAGGAGGGTAACAGCCAGTCTCGCTGTAATAACGACGCTGAGAAGGACTCTGAGCACGGCGTCGGTTCCTCGGCAGGGCAGCTGCTGTATTGATCATAAACAGGGCGGTCCCTTGAAAATAGCAGAAAGGTCAAGCCGTCGAGACACTGTCTGCAAAATATGAAAATCTCCGACTTATCTGTGATTATAATCAGCGTGTGCCACCTCGTCTGTTGCCTGCTGTAAATTAGCATCTGGATGGAAATATGTCAGACGAAGCAAATTTGTTTCATAAAGGAACACACAGCACACGATGAAATGATTTAATCAGAGACATGCAGGAGAATGACAGTGACAGTTGTGCATTTTGTTTGACTGTTATGTGCATATGTTGTACATTTAAATCATCAGCCTCATTGATCATAAAGACACCTCTTAATCGAGCTGTCATGTGTAATTTGAGGTGATTTAACAGCATCTTTATGGCTTCCTCCCTCGCCACTTGATTCTCCCCATCGTGTTACACACAAACACACACTGACACGCAATGTTTAACATGTGTTGCATCAACCTGTATATGCTCAGTTTGCTTAATCCTCGCGTGGCTGTGTTTTTCATCAGCAGCAAACGGCACAATGAACAAAACCGACATGAAAGCTTTAGGCTCCTCGCAAAGTGCAGCTTCACTTTCTCGCTCTTTTTAAAATATTAAAGGCAGAAGCAGCTTTGATCTCGTTTAACCCTCTCAAGTTGAAACCAGGGTCAAATATGTAGTTTAAGAAAAAATATGACCTGCAAAGTTTGTTACTGAGGGATAAGGTTTTGTTGATTAAGAAATCGGATCCATGTGAGGGCGTGTTTACGACTCTACATTTTTAGACGTGCAGTATATTTCTGTGTCTTTCATTTGCTGCAATGGATGCTTGAAGACTTATTTTCAGTTCATGGATCAATGGAGAGGTGACACTCTCAGATAGCAGCAATATGCTTAAATCCTGATAAATAAGAAAAGTAAACTATGTTCTGCATACACTTTTAAAACCAAATCCAGACGTGAGTTTCACTCTCTCTGTCACTTCTGGCTCTTTGATCGTATCCTGCCGGTTTGAAAGAGAATTCATCCACAGAGAAAGAAGTCGTTTTCTATCCGCTGAGTAAGAAAACAACCCTTCAGACAGCCGACAGTGATTCTACTGTAGCTGTCTCAGTCGGCCCCATTCTTCCCCCCTGCTCCCTGCAATGTTAGTTGGACTCCTGACTCGCTTGTCTCGCGATTCAGAGCCACTGGGCTGAGAGGAGGTAATCAAAGTCCTGGGTGGTGGAAAGGCACATCGGTTTGAAGAAGAAAGCACGCCGTACCGCCAGGATAGATGGGAAAAGGCGTATTCCTTGGCTATCCTGCAGTCAATCTGTGTTCGCTCAAAGGGAGGGAATGAAGTGGTGGCGGTGGAAAGGCATACTCCGTTAGAAAAGAGGATATCACCTCAGGGCACCCCGCCTCTCCTGCTGCCGCTGAACTCTTTTAATAAACATTTAACATTCGCAGGGGGGGAAAATCAATACCCACAGGAGGTGACTTCTCCGTATTCCAGTGAGTTGCCGCTAACTGCTGATATAGTAGTTCCTGTAACATTCCCACACTGCTACCTGCAAAAGAATGAAAATCTAATCACTCTGTTGTCTCACTCTGTCACTTATTTCTATGACAGAGCGAATTCTGTATATTCAGGTAACACTACCCAACCCTATATTACGGCAGCCATATTGGACAACAACGAAACAAAACACTTTGTTTACTTTTCTGGAGCTGTCATCTGGTCCATCTTTATATACACTCTGCTGCTTCCACCATCAGGCCTATGGAGGACCATACATGACATAAGTAAAAATAAATAAATAAATAAATGTATAAATAAATACAGAAATAAATAAATAAATGAATAAATAAAAATGGAAATAAATAAATAAATACAGAAATAAATAAATAAATATGTTAATACCAAAAGAAATGTCAAAAGAAATGTCTTAAATATATTTTAACATTTATTTTTTTCCTGATACATTTCCTTTGCATTTGCAGTGTCCTTATGCTAATGAGAAAGGCGGGCCTAACCGCAGTCTCATGCAGGATTGGTCACAGGAGTGTAATGATCCAGCCCTACTACTTCTGCCTCTCAATGCTGTTGTCCAGTAGCTGTTTGCAGCGTTGAGCCAGTTCACACTTAAAATGAACTAGTTCAAGTTCAGAGGGTTAGTTAAGGTTATTTTTTATTGGGATGATTTAGGTGTCAGTAGTCTTGACTGTGAGCGTCACGTCTCGTGTTGTACTGAGCACAAGGAGCGAGCCGAGAGGAGGAGGAGGAAACAGAAACTCCAGCTCGGTACAAACCACCTGCAGCTTCTGCTGTGATCATGAAGCCGCTGATCTCTGAGCAGATGTGACCAGAGAAGCTCTGTGTTTCCACTGTTTCCACTGTTCCACAGAGTCACTAACTGGCTGTTTCACGGTGAAGAGCTCAAGTCTCAGTCACTGCCCGTGTCTCTGAGTGAGTGTGTGGCACAGCGCAGGGGCTGTGTGTGTGTGTAGCTCAGTTGACCAATCCTGCTCGAGACTGAGGTTAGGCCCGCCTTTCTCATTCGCATAAGGACACTGAAATCGAAAAATAAAAGTTGGAATAAATGTGGAAATAAATAAATAAATATGGAAATAAATGCAGAATTAAATAAATCAATGTCTTAAACTTATTTCCACATTTATTTATTTATTTCCACTTTTATTGCAACTTTTATTTATTTCCACATTTATTTATTTCCACATTTCAGTGTCCTTATGCTAATGAGAAAGGCGGGCTTAACCTCAGTCTCGAGCAGGATTGGTCAACTGAACTACACACACACACACACAGCCCCTGCGCTCCGTCACACACTCGCTCAGAGACACGGGCAGTGACTGAGACTTGATCTCTTCACCGTGAAGCAGCCAGTTAGTGACTCTGTGGAACAGTGGAAACAGTGGAAACACAGAGCTTCTCTGGTCACATCTGCTCAGAGATCAGCGGCTTCATGTTCAGAGCAGAGGCGGCAGGTGGTTTGTAACGATCTGGAGTTTATGTTTCCTCCTCCTCCTCTCGGCTCGCTCCTTGTGCTCATTACAACACGAGACGTGACGCTCACAGTCAGGACTACTGACAGCTAAATCATCCCAATAAAAAATAACCTTAACTAACCCTCTGAACTTGAACTAGTTCATTTTAAGTGTGAACTGGCTCAACGCTGCAAACAGCTACTGGACACCAGCATTGAAAGGCAGAAGTAGTAGGGCTGGATCATTACACTCCTGTGACCAATCCTGCATGAGACTGCGGTTAGGCCCGCCTTTCTCATTAGCATAAGGACACTGCAAATGCAAAGGAAATGTATCAGGGAAAAAATAAATGTTAAAATATATTTAAGACATTTCTTTTGACATTTCTTTTGGTATTAACATATTTATTTATTTATTTATTTCCATTTTTATTTATTCATTTATTTATTTATTTATTTTTACTTATGTCATGTATGGTCCTCCATACAGGCCAAACTGTCAAGTTGAATACAAGTACTGTCAGGGCAGGGGCTGTTCACCTATACTGCAGCCAGCCACCAGGGGGCAATTGAGATGCCTTGGTTCCCCTTCATGGGAGCTGTTCTGTCATTCATATTGTCGTTCACACTAAGGAGCAGATAAACAGTCTAATGTCCCCTGTGATCGTTCTCTAGCCCCCCCTTCAGGAAAAAACCTTACATTTATCATTCCTTCCTAATAGTCACATTGTTAGTTCTATGCTTGTTCTATGTGTTATGTTCCTGTTATATCCTGTAATAAACCTTGTAGCCTGTTATATTGAGTTTTAGACTTCAATATCACCACTTACATGTCTGACTCTGTTTGAGTAAGCACGTTGCTTGTGTCTCTGTGAATATAAAGTTTTGCTTTCCATGGTGTGTTGGATCCTTATAAGTCAAGTGCAGCTTTTCTTGCCAGTTTCCTTTCGGTGTTGTGGTGACTCATCGTGAACGTGACTGATCCTGACTGAGGTGGGACAACAGACACAGTAGGTGGTGTGTCAGAGACGATCAGGTAGTCAGTGCAATTCTGAGTCAAGCCACAGCTCTTTGTCAGTGTTAGAAAAATACAGATTAAGCTTTTAAGTCTCACTGTCATGCGGATGATCATTTCATGCCGCAGGTCCACTTTTGGACATTATATAGCAGTAGTAAGCCAATCAGAGGCCGAGTAGGCTGGGTCATGTCTGTGTTTGTCTTCCTGGTATCACCGGCTCTTTACCTGATTAACCGAACTCATCCTTGAAAGAGATTCAAACATGAAGCAAACTACCAAAACAAAAATGTCAGCTGACGTTTCATGATGTTCTTTACCCCTGTATTGCTTGCCAGCAGCTTATGCAGGGACGGTAGTAGAAAGGTACGCGCTCCGTCCGATTATACACACTTTTCCAGGCACCACTACACCACTGTATGTTATTGTTTATGTGTGTGCGTGTGTGTTTGTGTCTGTGTGTGTTAATATGTGGACCTCCAGCCAGTACCACTTCTGATTGTTAATGGTCCTTGAAAACAGTCACGTTAGGACCACTTGTAAACATCAGTATAGATGCTTAGAGGAAGGTCGAGATTGACTGACTATTGAACGTCAGTATGAACCAACGCCGGCGTCTCAGTGAAAATGTATTCACAGAACAGCCTCAAGGTAAACATTGACCAAGCTGGTTGATTTTAGCTGATTACAAAACAGTAGGTTGACACTCAAGACATCATTTTAGTCTTTGGAGTTTAAGAGGTTGCAGGTATTTGTTTTTTCTATAACCTGAAAGACTGTTTTGTCCTGCACCAGTGAGCTCCTCCTCTGATTTAGCAGATTACCTGCAAAATTGATACAAAACATGTAACATTTGCTCATTACACCCAACTGATCAATTCAATTTCTTTATGTGCACTATTGCCTCATGTTTTATTTCACAATCGCTGACACAAACCGACCACCTGACAACTACAGTCACATTAAGTTCACTGGCAGAGCAACAGTGTCACCCGTGTCCCTCCTCTGAGTTTAGGAGTGAACTGAGTGAGCTTAGGTGACTCAGGTTCAAAGTAAAAGCAGCTCAGTGGATATATATATATATATATGAAAAAAACAAACTCTTCAGTCATAATCTTTTCTCACAAGTATCCAGCATTAGGTAAGGGCATGAACGAATGTGAGATATGAAGCTCTGCCAAGCAGGAGGCCTTGGCTAGCTACTGGGATGGGTTCTGTGTCAGCTACTGTTACCAGCGATACAACATACAAAAAACACACACACACACAAAGTTACTTAATTAAAAGGTATTCAAATATTTTGACTCTACTGTAAGACTCTTGATGCCAAACTGGCGGCCTTCGAATTGATATGGGTCTCTTCATCTCTTCTTTAGCATTTTTGTTTGTCTTTTTTATTTCTGTGTGTGTGCAAATGCCAGAAAGATAGAACACCCTCAATTCAACAGTGCAAGTAGTGTGTGATAAAGCTATTCTATCTGCCAGCGAGTCGGCGGTTATTGCATCCGTTCCGCGTCTGTGAGCGCTCTCCTTAAACTCAGCAAAGATGCTCTTGGAAAAGCCCATTTGCAAGGAACTGAATCGCTGTTTGGAGCATAGAGGGGCCTGGCCCAACACGGATAAAAAAAACAAAACCCAGAATCAGTTTCCCTCCAGCTGGGAACCTGAATACATACTGTCTCACTGTATCATATACAGGTAATGTCTGAGAGGCCGCCGCAGAGACAAAGGAGCAGGGGGCTCATGAATGTTTAATCAACATTTCCAATGTGCAGTCAAAACAAGCATTTATATATTCCTCGAGTTGATATCCAGTGCGGACGTGCAGAGGCTGATCTATGTTTAGCCATGCAAATGTGGGGATTAAAACTTCAGGCGAGGCTGGAGAGCGGAGAAGTGATCGCTGCTAAATTAGTCATTCTCAGGGAAATGCATTCGCTGCTACATGTGTGCACGCACACTCACCAGTCGGCTCAAACTTAGACCCAATTTTTCTGTCGCCGGTCTCTGACGGAATGTAATGTAAAATCACTTCAACAAAGTGTTTGATGTCGAGAAATAACTGTGAATCTACTGACGTGCCATGTCTCGATGACAAGTCTCCCAGCATGCCGAGTGATGGCCCGTGGAGCTGACAAAACGTTGTCATTCTGGAGACATCGCCCATCCACTTCAGCATCAATCAGCACCACGCACCAAAATTGCCCCAAAAAAGCCCATTTGGGACTGTTCATTGATGTGTTTCCCTCAAAGGTGAGTCATTTGTTCCACACCCAGACACTCTCTAATTGGATTGTAAATCTTTGGTGACGATTAATCATACGACCTGCTTCAGAGGTGCTAATGAGGAGCTATTTTAGCTGGATGACATCACCACAAATCACCCCTGGCAACTCCAAGCTCTGCATTCTGGCCTGTTTCTGAGTTTTCTTTTTCCGGTTGCAAGAGGAATTAAATTGTCGTTTTTTTTTTTTTTTATGGCTCCTATGCCTGTGGTTGCAAGTTTGTTGGAGAAATGGCCCTGAAAACCCAAATCTGTGCTCTCTCACACGCTCCTTCTCTCACCCTTTGGCATCTCCGATCTCCTCTAAGTGATAGACATTAACTTAGTCACCCGAAAACGTTTTGCCATTTTCAGACTCAACAAAGCATTACTTGGAGTGCTAAGGAAAAGTGTGTTTTTACAGCTTGGCATTTGAGTGTAAGCATTGTGTAACTATGTGTCGCTCCTTGTCCTTTTTCCTGAAGCTCATCATCAGGGTCATTAAATATCTTTTTGGTCTCAGTTGGAGGATCAAGCTCTTACCACGATTTTTTAGAAAAGATAAAATAAACATCTGAAGAATCACCTCTAGATTTGTCAAGGGGCACTTTAAAGCTTGGATTTGGATCTATAAGTCAGCAGTTTTTGAAGGCAGGAAATCTAAGAGTCCAAACCATAGAGGTTGGACGATGCTGAGGTGTAATGGATAAACACTGCATCCAGTTGACTCCTAAAGAGAAATATATCCATCAAAAAAGAACTCTTATTAACACTAATAAGTGGTGGGTGAAGTTTAGAATCAAATCATGACTTGGCAAATGAGTACTTTAAAATATCATCAAGCTGACAAGTGGTTTGAGGAATCATCCTCTACGAGGCAACAATTCATTCTGATACAGCTGTATATTTTAAAATCATCCACGTCTCCTAAACCTTAATCTGAATCATTTGCATTGCAAACATTTCGTAGGAGTGCTTGATTTTAACTTAAACATTAATGTTGACCTTGGTGAAAAATAATCACTTTCACTGTTCTGCATTGAAATGTTGAAAGTACTGACAAAGTACAAAACTGGAATACTCTGTCTTACAGCATACTAAAACTAATTCACCTCAAACCCTGGGTCCCTCACTAAGTTCAAACATTCACTCATAAATGAACATCTACGTTTAAGCCGCTGACAAACAGCTTCACACAATACAGAGTAGGCGCCATATACTATCTCTTATGTGCATAGCATATTTTCACACTGGCACAATGAAAGCGATGCATTGTTCATCAATCAGCAATGAATGGCCTCCCAGAATATATGAGGGGATGAACCAGTCAAGCAAGACAAAATGTGCTTGAAATGTTAAAGCTGTAAATCGACATCACATAGATGAGACCTAAGTGAAAGCAATTTATTTCATTACTTTTGTTCTAAGCACAGTGTTCCCAAATCTAATGAGGCCTGTTTGCATTAATTTATGTTTTACTGCCTACTTATGGCAGCAGCAGGCTATTATCTGTACAAGATGGTTTTAATACTAGATGATGCTCCTCATCGTTTCTCTCATTATTGTTGGTGTGACTGGTTTCGATTGACAACGTTGTGAGGTTGTCAAGCTGAGGAGAGAGCAGCTCGTTTTTCACTTTTTCGCTCTGAGGATAAAACCTTGGATCTCTGACGTGTAACTGACTGTAGAATAAGAATCTGAATCAGAATCAGGTTTTATTGGCCAAGTAAGTTGCACAAACAGGGAATTTGACGTGGCTCTCAGTGTGCTAACATAGAAGACACATAACAACACAAAACAAAACAAACAGTGTCATGGTCTAGGAAAGGAAAGAAAAGAAGTGCAGGGATAAGTATTGAACGGTATGAGTATTACAGTTGTACAAATAAATAATATAATTAAATATAATAACAATATAATATAACTTTGGGAGTATTTGTACAGTTGTTATTATAAAGATCCAGAGTTATGCACAGTGCCACAGTGGATTGGCTGTTCAGAAGTGAGACGGTGAGGGGGAAGAAACTGTTTTTGTGTCTGGAGGTTTTGGTGAACTACAGATGAGCTTCTCCCCCTCTGAGATCAGGTATCTTGCATATATATGACTAATCACATGCACCAATACAGTAGCAGGTAAATTAAGTAGTTACACTGCAAGTTGTGCATAGATAGTGTGTGTGTGTGACAGTATGGCTGGTGACTGGAGCAGAGTTACAAGTTAGAAGTGCATGCTCTGAGCTAGCAGTGAATTGTTTGTGCTGTTCAAACTTTTTGTAAACATGGCTACAACTAATCAAGACCTAATTCAAGTTCCAATTCTTCCACTGCTGGCCTGGAATAATGCGGAACCCATGTCGGAAAAATCTAGGACACATCCAAAAACAAGTGTTTGATGCTCCAGATATAAAACAAACTGCCAATAGGAGGAAGGATCACAGTCTAAAAAATACAGCAATCAATCGTGAAGACCAATTTAAAATATATTGACAGTTTTTGTGTACTTACTCTCAAAGCCAAAGTTCCACATTGCAGTTTGAAGAGTTTCTTATAGCTCTAATCTACCAGCAACCAGGTCTCCAGGGTCAAGTTTGTAGCTTGTCCACAGTCCACTATGACTGTCAAACTGCCTGAACTGGAAAGCAACTCAGGTGTTGAAGCAATGAACCAATGTGCAATTCTAGGGCTACATACTTTGTTGATCAGCGGTCTCCAGAATGACAGGTGACACGTTTGGGTTAAAATAGCTACGTGGTTAGGGTTCGGGGATC
This sequence comes from Platichthys flesus, assembly GCF_949316205.1. Taxonomy (NCBI): domain Eukaryota; kingdom Metazoa; phylum Chordata; class Actinopteri; order Pleuronectiformes; family Pleuronectidae; genus Platichthys; species Platichthys flesus. The sequence continues at coordinate 9,068,297 of NC_084951.1, read as the reverse complement.
TTCGTTGTCATGGTTACAATCGTGGTTAAGGAAGGATCATGGTTGAAATCAAGAAATACTTACAATTGGAAAAAGGAAACAAACAGTGATCCGTTTAGGTGTGTGATGTTGTCAAATCTTTCCAAACCAATATATTAGCTTTACGAACTCTGTTGCTGTTTAACAACAACCAATCTTCCACTGTACATTTGTAACACTGGCACGTCAGTTTGACTGGATTTGAGACGGCTAACTAACGCCCATGCCCATTTTACTGCAAATTCCTTCCCCTTGACAAAAAATCACAAATCAGCTTTGCAGTATATCTGGTTATGTTTAATGCTGAGACAGCACTTGCCAACCTGTGCACCTGTGACCACTGTCACAAAATCCAAGACACTGCTGCCTGGGGTCTGTCTCCTTTTGCCTTTATGGGAGGATCAGTCTGATGAGTTCATATTGGATTCTCCCTTGAACGTATTCTGTGAGGATACAAGGGTCTGATACCAGCAGGAGAACACTCAAATGATCTTGTTCCTGTGGCAAACTTAGGATGACACAACAACCATCATCCTTATTTGCTCTGTGCCGAGATGGTCAGGAATCTAAAGATGCCACGTTCTACAACATGTCCTTAACTGAGAGAAACAATCTTCCACAACTTTGACCTTTTACTTGAAATGCTATCCCAGGTTCTGTTACTGGATTGTATTGTTATATTATAACTCTGCAATTGATGAAGCACCACTTAGAACTCTAGGTTAGTGTAACAAGTAACAAGAACACTCTGTCTAGTAAGCAATGCCATCGTTCAATATATAACACTGAAGGACCAAACACATGCATTAGTTAGCCTTTATCCTGCAAGTGTATCACACAGAGACACGTTGGAACCCCCCTCCTTTAAAGAAGGACAATCCCAACAAGATGGAAACAGCTTTTGCTGCCCAAACCAGCTGGTAACCAGAGTTGAAGTTTCTCTACTTCATGGCACAGAGTAGAAAATGTGTGGTAAGTTTACTTTCACAGACGGAGCACAAGGAACCAGCCCCTTTCATTCAGAAAGAAGCAGGGTTTTTACAGATCGTTATTAATCGAGGCACTAACACTAGTTATCTCCAAAAAACGGGGTAGAGGCTGATCACCTTAATCATGGCTGTGCAATTTCATAAGAAACAGAGCTTTGAGTTGGATAGTTTGGTAGTCTTCTCAGCTCTGCCTTCACTTGTCTCAGCTGGTCCACTCCACGCCGGACAACAACCAAGCTAATTGACTTGGACTGCGCTGTCTGGACTCGGTGGTGGCAGAGTCTTTGAAAGGTGCAGGTCTGCAGCGGGAAATTAATCTCACCACACTGAGGTAACTCCCTTGCAGCTGTTGGCATTCGCCGTCCACCCCATTGATCGGGTCCGTCTGTGCAGGCAGGGCTGGATAATTATATTTAATGTATGAGGAGCGAAGGGGGCTCCAGGCTTGTCACAGTCAGTGTGGACTGATCCAACTGGCCTCATGCTAATACGGCCTGGCAGGCCTCCCTGAGGAGAGAGCTGGCTTTAGGGAGCATGGAGGAGGACTCATTCTGCCTATGCCGATTCGTCAAACGGGAGGGGAGAACTTTATCTTCAGGTGATCCCAAAAACATTAAGTGAGAGAGAAGTAAAAGGCGAGACCGAAAGAAAAACGACAACGCAGAGGTCGGAGGGATATGCATCTGGGTTACATGGAAGGTTAGAAGGCAGTTAAATGGAAAAACACTAACTGCCTACTTTGGGAAATTAGCATTTATTGTCTTATCAATGGCATCAGCTGTGAATGTGTGTGTGAGGAACTGACTCTGTCCATGTTTGTTTGCCCCTGTGTCAAACACCATTGATTGCCTTTAGCATTTACCTTAAAGGTCAGAATATGAGTGTAGTCAAAATTTTCGGGCTGTTGGCTTCACCAGTTTCTGATTTCTGATTGGTTTAAAAGAGAAGGATAACAATTTTGCATCTGCTGTATGTCTTAAAATCTCAATCTACACATCAGTTAATAAGGGCAGCATTGTTGCCGTAAAGCAGGAAGGTTCCCGGTACGAATCGGTTTGGTGAAGAGTTTGCATGTTTTCCCCATGGTTGCATGGGTTTCCACTGGGTACTCCATATTCCTCCCACAGTCCCAAAACATGCATATTGTTGGTAATGTGATTGCAAACTCTAAATTGACCTTAGGTGTGAATGTGAAAGTGATTGTTTGTGTCTGTATGTTGGTCTTGTTATAGTCTGGAAACCAGTGCAGGGTGTTCCCCGCCTCTCACCCCTCCACAATCCTAAAGGAATAGGCGGCATGGATAATTAATACATAGATGAATGAATGAACATTGGTGAATGTTTAAATTCCAATCTCCCTACAAGCTCACATGGGTTTTATTGAAGTAACTGTGTGAATGTATTATAGAAGTAAAACATAAAACATACAGGCTCAGATTTTTGTTCTCACATTAAGTCTACAAGCTCCCGCATCTTGCAACATATTTACCTTCACAGCTTCTCCACTCAGCCTGCAAAAACATTGTGAAGGGAATACTAAACAAGGAGGGGTTGTGCTCACAAAGCTTTAATCAATGCTATTATTAATGGTTGACTGCTCTGGATAGGAAGAGAAGCTGGCTGAGGAGACATTTCACACTTTAATCAGCTAGAATAATAGCTTTTGCAGCACTTACGGCTCTCTCCACTCATATGTCACCGCTCATTTCGGAGAATTTTCTCCAGACGGAGCACGGTGCCAGACTTATTTTGGTCAGTTGTCAAGGCGATAGTGCTTTGGAGCCAATAAACAGATCATAATGACCATAAAGAAATATTGACAATAACATCATATCAAACAAAGTGTTCAACATTTATTAAAGTGCTGATGTTCCACTGCTGGTGCAATTGGTTGATCAGAATTAGACCCATGACGTGATGCTTCAAGCCAATTACAAACATAGTCAAATGAATTCACTTATATTGTGCTTTACACACATTGCTCAGGTAGTTTTACAAAATACTTTTGCATCTGCAGGTGGTGCTCTGATGGGGGATGGGGGGGAGCAATGTTGCTGTATTTATAGGTGTGAAGTTACATTTCAGCCATTTAAACGTAATAGGGGATTTTATTTTTTAATAGAAAAATCCGTTACATATATGAGTTATCGTGGTTGTAAGAAGTGTAGATAAAAAATGAGTAGAAACAAACACACACAGAGCTTGATTTCATATTCAAATCTTTTATTTTGTGCTGTTTGCCCTGATCACTGCCCTCTCCCCTGCAACTCAGTCCAACAAACTCCCTATAGCACAAGCCCATGTTGTTTTACATTTTATTAATAGCAACATCAGAGTACTAAATGTACAGAGGACGAATCCAATGAGAATCGCATTTACAGTGCTTGCAAATACAGAGCTTAGTAGTACAAGAGTAACCAAATCAAAGTCACCTGGAAATCGAAACGTTTACCAATAACTACAAAAGGAAGAGATGTGGTTCATAAGACACAAAATAAAAGTTATACAACATTTAGCCGTCACAGAGACAGACTGGAGTCCTTTTCGTGGAGGTGTGTGTATATGTGTGTGCGTGCGTGCGTGTAAGTGTTTGTATATACTATAATCATAGGTCTTATACAAAAGTTAACAGAGGTACTCATTGATATATTAAACACAAATATAAAAAGTTTAAGAGTCACAAAGTACAAACTCTTCATTTTTATGGCGACAACATAACTCGAGTCGGTTCCTTCATGGTTGGTATGAATTGTGATTGTAAGTCAGCTTCAATGAACAAATCAATGTGTTCACATGTGAAAATCCTCCCTCCCCCCCTCAACACAAAGCAAAAACAAACTATTACACTTCCTGTAATGTCAAGTGAATGTATATTTTACACATCCGGTCATTTTAATTTTGATTCACTTTTAGAGAATGACCCGCCGACCTGCCGTGGATTGATATATTCCTTGTTATCCCAGATCTCCTCGCGGTGTAGCACATATCTGTATCCTGGAGGAAACGCATCGCATCGGAGGTCCTCTATGCAAATTGAACGCCGCCACAGCAGATATGGGTCGCACAGCTAGTCACCATCTAGCAAGAGGGATTATGGGAGAATTGAAATGCCGCAAGGCAAGTGTTGTTTTTCCCCTTTTCAAGTCTTTTGACCGTATTGGTAAGCACTGACAGCGACAGCGCCTTAGCTCTTGTGAGTAGAAAAGTAAAAACATGACCCCAGAGGAGAGTCGGAGCCCTCCGCTTCAGATACAGTAAGCGCACAGTATGTGATTTGTCTATAATGATGAGTAGAGTGAGGAGCTACAGTTTTTTCTTCTCTTCTGATGGCTGAAAGATGGATTAAGTAAGATACATATCAATCTAGGAAGATAACCTTGGTCGTTTGCTCTGAGTTTAACGTTTCATTGTAACATCTAATATTTTATTCTTCCTGCTGAGTCTTGCCTTGTTGTTTGAGCAACCTGCAGTATGGACTTATATTAATATCTTCACTGTATGTTCAAAGGTGCCAGCTGTGAGATGCGTTTCTGGGTTAATCAGGCGCCTGTAGGCCATGATTAAACAGGGTCGATACACTGATTCCTCATGCGAACGCTTCTGGTGATATGGAGAAAAAAAATGGAAAAACAAACCTAGGCCTTGGAGATGTTCAGCCAGCATCCTATCCAAACAACACATAGGTCAATAAGTTTCACTCTGTATGTCTGACATGCCAACAGGAATCACAGCCTCTGCAAACGAGTGCGCAGCGCATCCTTCATCTTGACAGGAAAAGCCTCGCTGATTGATAGCTTGTTTGTGCTGAAGGGAGCATAGGTTTAGTGGGTTGCTGGAGAGAGAGAAATGGCAGCCGCGAAATATTCATTCTTGTGAAAAAGGCATATCAAGTCTTTGGTGTCTGTGTAAGACTTCCCTCCAAGCCCCCCCCTGTTCCTGCTGCCTTCTCCTCCTGCGCTGCTCTCACATAATGTTTCCTGAATCGAATCTGACCAGCAAAGGGGAATCATTTTCCTCCCTCTTAGCTATATAATAAACCACATCAGGCATCCAGAAATATAAACCGAAAAGGCAAGAGAGCAGTAAGGCATTTCCTTACATATCACTTTGATTTCAGACAGAGGTACAAAAAGGGAGAAGGGCTGATGAGCGCCGAAGTCTCCGAATAAACTTAAAAGCTGCAAATGACATTTTTCCTTGTCTGAATGTCCTTCAGGAATGCATGGTGAATTGAGAGCTGCTCGCTAAAGGCATGTCCACCTTGATGAGAAATGGTAACAGTGCACACAAGGCAAACTGCAGTAAAACCCTAGAAACCCCATCTGTATGAGACACAGAATGAAATTCAAACAAAAGGGTTCAATGGTGTGATTTGCTATGTTTCAAAGAATCAGAACTCTTGTCTCACACAATCATCATCAGCTTGGTATCAAACCTCAATATTTATATTTTACAATTATTGGGTACAGTGTTAATAGTGCAGAAACCAAAGGTAGTTCCTTGTTGAATCACGACAGAAACAATGTCACAAATGTTCAATAGCCAGATTTTCTGAGAGTTCAGGTGTAGAAGGGAACGACTGTTCTTCATGATAGGGAGAACAGACCTCTCACAGTCTTCACTCTGAAAGCTTAAATTGATAATTCTGATTTAATGCAACTTGGGTCTAGTTTTAACACTTAGCACAAAATGTTGTTCCTTATATTAATGATAAAATTGAACTCACTGAATTAATTGCTGAGATCAAGTTGCCAAGATGAAAGTCTGACGAGGCGAGAGGAACAACACGAGCAGAGAAAGTGAGGGCAAACAGTAAAACCCTTTCACAAAGTATCTGTTGTAAACATCCATCACACCTTAAAGGATTCAGTTTGACTCTGCACACTTGCTGAGGTGGCTCATACTGTAGTTGTGCGCTTGTGTTTTTACCCTGCCAGACTTCATTGTACCCATGCAGCTTAACTTCACTGTGGCTGAACTGTACGTGCTAACGATTAAAGCGCTTATACGCCGATGTACTGTTTACCATGCTCAACACGTGGGTTCAGCCTTTTAGCATGACAGACAGGGGCTTTCTAATAGTAATGGAGATGCACCTTAGTGGTGGATTGAGCATGTGACAGACCAGCGCAGCCTACAGATGCTAAGGTGATTAACAATAAGGCCAAAGTCAGAATAAAGCAGAATCATCCTTTTCATCCTTTGTTGAATGGCATTCCACATCACTGCATTTCATCTGATCATGGCGTTTTCGAAATAGGTTGATATATATGTTGCATTCAAAATGAAATGCAGACCAAGAGTAATTCACACACCGCCCTCCTTTTACAATTCCCCATGTAGACGCCTCGCCCTGATTATTTCATATGCTCATAAATGCTAATATTAGTCTTCACAGTCATTACAGTAAAGTATGAATGACATATCATACATTTTCTGGGGCAGTTGTAGCAAAATGAGAAATATGACAAAGGAATGAAACCCAGCATTGATCAACTTTCGTCGGTTTCTTGGCAGCTACTGGATTCACACTGTTTGTTGTTTTTTCATTCGTGGGATGGAGCGCTGTATATTAGAATTAATGTCGAGCGAGTCATTGGTTTCCCAGCCAACCGTGAATACAGCACAGCCCGAGATATGATAACAACGCGCCCTAGAACCAAGCAGCGCTGTGCCTTTCACACGTACCACCTGGAAATCCCCCGTCTCTATTGCAGCGTCTACTGAAGTATTATACTGGTTAGCTAAAGATATAATACAAGTACTGCTTGAAAGTGCAGGTAGGAAGCTTGGCACAAGGTTAGTTTTTGTGTTTTGAAAGAAATTACTGTAGTTACACATGTAAACAAAGACACTATCCCCGACCTAGCTGAGACCTCCCCAAAAATGGGCGGGGTCTTGAAAAATAGAACACACCTGTACACAAATAGAAGCAAATATATAGAAAATACATTTACACGTGTTATAATATACAGTAAGTTTTTGTAACCCTCTGACTAGGTGAGATAACACTCTTCATTCAGAAAAATATATGTTATGTCAAAGAAGCAACTCCGTAGCCTGACACACGCGCGAGGCTGAACTGGTATGGGTCATTCATGGGTGTGGTTGTCATGTTGTGAACGGGCAAAATCAGGATTTTTGCACCACAGTGTTTGTCCCAGGTCATCTCGGCACCTCCTGATTGGCTCACATTTACGGCTGCCGACCTCACTGGGGAGGCCTGTCATACTCAAATCCTTCGAAGAAGCGAAAACCCGCCTTAAAACGCCACCTACGCCAATTCCTGGAGCTCCACATCGACGAATCCCACCTGTTTCATCCGTACATATTGTTGTCTGCAACCAAGAAACATTTACAATTACAGAATTGTATTTGTGCTTTGTACAAACCCACAGCACAAGGTAGATCGAGAGGCGGCTTCCTCAAAAGCTTCATAGCACAAAGGTAATGTGTCTTTCGGAGATTGATAATAAAATGACAGGTGCAAGACAACTCTCAGGAGAGCGTTATTGTCCCTTCCTGACCACGGAGTTCCCTCATCTTGATTTAAGAGATAGTTTAAACCAATTTGGCAGCGGCTGACGGGCTTGTCATAATCCTTTCGCTTCTTCTTGCACTGACGGAGGGTTTTAAATTTCCATACTTTCGCTCTGCTTCCTTCCGCACAAATTTGCGCAATGGCTGTGTTAGCAGAAATTGTGATATACTAGAAATATTGTCCTCAATTATTGAGTGGATCTGGGCTCAGAAGAGAGCTGACTACCCTTTAACGACACATTCAGTGAGGGAATTTCTTCCTGCCTGCAGCCTGCGTTTAAAACACAACATGCAGATCCCTTTAAGTCCAGATGGGAGCCCCTTCCTGCAGCACCTCCGTCACAGCCTGCTTCTCTTCGCTATCAGCCGATAAACTGGAGATAATTTAATGCTCCATCTTCGACAAATTGGTTCATGTTCTTTATGACTTTCTCACCGTAAATGAGACTTTGAGGTTTCAAAAAATAATTTGTCTAAAGTGAACTAATCTGGAAGTCGGGAGGAGATATTAACGTACTATCTTTGAAGGGATTAGTTTTTTCAATCTCTTTCCTATTAAAGCAAATTATCACATGAATGTGGAGCTCAAATTGAATCTATTCCGCCCTCTTTTTAGCGTCGCAGCTCAGATATGAATCATAAAAAGTCATTAGAATTCATCCCAAAACAGCTGCCGAGGCTAAGACCTACACATACGGTGCAAAAGAGCTAGACAGACCTGAGGCAGTATGTGTGTCCTGTCCAGCTCCGTGCAGTGTGTTTTGCGGCCGTGTCCTTACTCATTCTGTCCATGAATGTGCTGCATTGGGATTCATTGAAGCTATGAGCCTGTGCCACAGAAACCTTTTGTGTGTTTTTCGATAAAACCCAAATTTAGGTTTGGAGCGTACACAAAAAGCGTTTGGAGCAGGCGTTGGGCTTGGCTCGCACCAGGTGTATTCAGATGTTTTTTTTTGTTATAATCGAAGCCGTGGGGGTGAATGGGTAGGTGGGGGGGTTATTTAATTAACAGTGTGGAGTACCAAGTGCTTCAGACCTCCAATGTTAGGGCTGTGGCAGACTCTACTGTGTAAAAAAATAGACATAACAATTTTTTGTTCCTAAAATGGGACCTGTAGAAACAATGTTTTAAAATCAACTGTTCCATAAAGCATATACCGTTTCTGTTTTTTCCACCGTCTCTCTTCCCTCCAACTAATAGAATAGTGCGTCGTATAAATATCTTTAAGACTCTTTTGCAACACAATTCTTAAAACTATTTCAAAACAAATTCAAACACATCTTGAAGCATTTTTTTTTTTTAACTGTCACATTTCTTAAAAAAAGAAGGACCAAACCAAAAAAGAAAACAATGCAGTTGGAGTCATTACAGGGTTAATATAGCGTTCTTTGTTTAGTCCATCAGTTGTTGAAATGTCCGTCTATCCAGGTTGTGGCACATAGTGGCATTATTGGCACATTGTTCATAAATACAGTTTGTCTTCCAGCCGCAGTAGCTCCTTAGGTTCCTTTTCAAAACGTCCTGTGTTTTTTATTTTTTTCTTGGGACATCTGTGACGACCACAGTCTCGTCCCAAACGTCCTGTAAATATACCTACATGTAATCTATATCTAAATGACTGCACGTTCCTGGAAATATGGAGGGGCAGCGTCGTAGCCGCTCCGCTTGTCATCTCTAGAAAAATAAATATCTTCACCAGTGTCCAAAGAGTGATTACACTACTTTACAAAAGAAGCTGTTGTTGTGTTTCTCATTTCCAGCTGGATCCTGTGGAGATGCAAGGAACAAAAACACAATTATCCATCATTGTGGGCCTGGCTCAAAGAGACAACACAGCAACACAGACAGGATTTTCAAAGCTAACCTACTTTTGCACTGATTTAAGAGGGGGGGGGGTCCATATAAGAAAAAAAACATGCAGCTCCACGTCTTTCTTAGACGACATGAAACGACGAGGCTGTGTTGAGACTGTGCTGTTTTAGGGTCTGCTGTGGACATACATTAGGTCTGGTGAGATAATAAAGAATCGTATGTCTTTTAAGACAGCAGCACTGGGAGCGTGCCGTGGAGAGCAGCGCTGACTGAGACTAATGTGTGTCCAGACAATGGAGAGACGCTGTCCTCCCAGTACGCTACCTGCAGGCAATCTATTCCTTTTAAAATCTGGGTCAATAGCAGACGTTACTCCTCCCTCCGGGCTTCCAGCAACACTGTGGGGCCGGAGCATGTGCTTAACTTTCACACTTTGAATTTCAAATGCAGGCTGTTCAGGCACACATTAGCCGTACATAAAAATGCCTCTCAAGTCAAGTGAAAGTGCTCCTTTACTCCTTGAAATGTTCAAATCAATATGCTCTTGGTGAGAGAGAGTGGCAAAAATAAATATTAATGTAAATGTTTCAGAAATGAGGATGATTATGTAGTTTATTAATCCTGATGTATACATAATTGGTCTCTTATCTTAATCATAGCCCTCTGATCCTGCATTGAACAGGATGTCTTCATCACTGCACTGAGGCCGGGAGGAGGCCGTAATCAAGACACAAATAACAAACATATGCCAAGTTCCCTTCTATTCCCAAAGTGGGGCAGCATCACCACAGGGATCGAGGTGGCCACTGCTCATATGATGGTTTGCAAGGGGGGACAGAGTGGCACAGTACTCACCAGAGCGTGCTTTCAGGGAGTCCCTTCCACCCACACAAAAAGAACAAGGCCTTTCGGCTCGTCAACAGGAGATCTCGAACCATTTCTCCGACACGAAGGCCACGGGAATCAGCTGACGTTCAGTGGGGGAGGGCCTGTGGGGTAAACGTGCAAGAAGTTAGAACGTGACTTTGATTAACGTGATGCAGTCTGATCTTATTACATATGGCTTAACAAACCCCCTGGTTAGCTTTTACTGCCACTGTCAACACTGTGCCATTGGTCACAGAGAAACACACGGAGGTAATCACTTCTTTCAGGAGGTCCTTCCATCCTCCCACGACTTTAAACTAACAAGCCCAGACGCTCAGGACTATCTAAAGCTATTTATTGCCAGTGTAATGAGCTTAGATGACTGCTATTGTTATCCCTCCACATAATAAACACTTTACGGAGCACATAACATCAAAACAAATATAATGATGGTTTACCCCCCTACAATAGGCCAGATCATTATGCAAAACACACCTGCCTTGTCAGTTTGAATGACTAAGAGCGACGCGTCCTCGTCCACAGACAGAGAAATTTAAGCTCAGAGTGAAGGGAGGTGTATTGAAATTAGGATTTCCAATTTCCATATATATAAAGTGTATATACTGCAACAATTTTCTTTATGAAAAGCTGCCAGCAAGATTATTAAGAAAATGGCCCAGTAGAGTGTTTGGCTGTTTGTGTGACCACATGACAAAAACATTAGCCGCAGTGTGGGCGTGACCCCGTCGCTGAGGAGACGTCCGATGGCGAGTTGGAGTATTTTGTTGTATTAAACACTGAAACAGTTATTTACTGTGAAATTGTTGTAGTTGGTTCGTGTTTTATTTATTATTTTGGTATTTAAATTGTTGATAGTTTTGCACTTATTTATGTTTTTTTATATTTAAGAAAAACTATACTTTCAACTTTTAACAGTTAATTTTTTAAATTTCAATTTCCCGATTTGCCTTAATAAAAAAAGGTGCTGTAATCGTCAACCGTCCTTTACTGCTTATATTTACTTTCCTGTGGAAAAACCCCAAGTGAAAAAAAACTCGTATGCATCCACCTTTTAGTGCCAGACGTTCCTGGGTCAGCGTACCTGTTTCCGTTGTATGCACTCTTGTAGACAGGTGTCTGCTGAATCATCTCATCGGTGTAGATGGGCACGGCAGTCCGAACGCACTCATGTGAGCACTGCAGGCTGTCATTGTAAGCAGTGAAGATGTCCACCTTGCTGGGCACCCGGGCCGGGGTGAAGTCTGTCAGATTTTGGCAACTCTCCTCCTGCTGGTGGATCTTGCGCTGATGGCTATTGTGGCGACCATTTCCCGACTGTGCACAGCTACAAAAACACGTACCAAAGACAAGAAGCAAACATAAAATCATACCTCGTACCTCTGCCCCTGGGTAAGGGTTTGTGACAGCGGGCGAGCACAGTAAAGTTGGGATGTGTGAAAAGTCAAAGAATCTTTCCTACCAGTTTTTAAGGACCAGTGTTGTGATCAAGGCTGCGATAACCATAATGAGAGACACAGTGATTGTGATTATCTGGTGAACTGCCAAACCTGCACAGAGACACACATAAACACAAAATAGAGGATTAGAGTCATTTTGTGGAGGAAATATTTCCCCTCGTCCTGCACTCAACTTCTGTTCTCTTTCCTTCTCCGATCTGTGCAAGCCCACCTCACTCCACAGGATCAAGGGCAGCTCACTGTTGAGAGTAGATGGTGACACCCAGAGCAGTTTTCCTCTTTACTAAGTATTCATGACAGTGTCATCCTCTCCTATGCATCATGTAGGAGTGATATCAATTATTCCATTACGGTACAGCCAACTGTAATTGATGGCTAAATTCATGTCAAACTTTTCTCCAAGTACTTAGAAGTTATCAGTCTTGTCATTACAATAGGGAACTTCACCAAAATTAATATAGTCTATCATTTTTACATAAAATATATATTTTCCTATTTAATACATTATATACCTTCCTTATTGTCCTCCCAAATGACTCCTTCGCCAGCAGCCTCATTCAAGAGGAGCTATCTTTTTCCAAACCTGTATAATCTATATTGAGTTTTACCTGAGGCTTTTATTTGAATGTCAAATGCCAGCAAATTATCTAATGTGGTGCGTCACATAAAATGTTTTATAGAGAAGATGAGTTTGAGTGGGAGGTGACGCATGTAAATGCAGGATAGAGGAATGAGATCACATGCAAGCAATGCAACTATTTTCATTGGGCACAATTTATTTAGATAATGTTGTTCTTAATAGTTTAGGAGGGAAAAATAGAGACAAAAAGAGATCCATACCTTAGATTTAGAAAGACTCCTTCAATACCAAAATAAAGACGCAAATAGTTGACTTCCAACTTAAAGCAGCCCCATCTCCCACTATACATTCATTCATTCATTGTGAATATAGAACACATTTGAATAATGTGGCTTAAGATAAGATGCCCTTTTACTTCCTGGGAAGGCTTATTCCCCTCATTATTTCGTTAGTAATACAATGATCTGCCTTTAAACTAAATATCTGAAAAACAGCAAACAGTCAACAGTGCCTGAACTCCTCGCCTTGAATTTGTGTGTCTACTCCTAGACAATCATTATAGGAACCCAATCATGATGCACAGCAGGAACACGATCAAATCCACAATATCTTATAAACCCTGTGTATAAACTCTTGGAGGGTTTGGTGCCTTTCACCAATTGTTGTGTAATTAAGGAATTTTTAAACAGACCCATCTCTGCACAAGTCAAAGCAATGTAAACATGCAAGTTATCAAAATGTGAAATCTTCTAGGTATCGAAGTTAAAGTCTAACTTTGTTATACTGAGATTTCTAGCCAGAACAAAGATGTGAATTTTCTTTGAATGCAGTGTTCTGCCTGTGCACTGTATCTTACCGGCTTACAGATATGACTGTGGACCAACTGTTCTCTGCCCTCTCCCTTTGTTCTGCATGACTACAGTACCAAAGCATTGTTCTTATTTAAACTCTTAAGACTCCCCTGTGTGCTGATCTCTCACTTTTGCCAGAGACGAGTAATCCACAAACAAAACCGGGCTGTACACGTCTAAAGTGAGGATTAGTGCAAATCTATTGCACTGTACTGAATGGTTAGTGTATTGTGTGTGTGTGTGTGTGTTTGTGTGTGTTTGTGTGCGCGAGTGTGCATGTGTGTGTATGTGTGTGTGTGGGTGTGCGTGTTTTCGTGTGTGTGTGTGTGAGTGATCGAGCGTGAGAGGTACTAGGACACAATGACACACTGCAGCAGGTGACGTGCCGCAGCAGGGCAAAAAAAAAAAAAGGAAAAGAAAAGCCTTCATGATGAAAATGCCCACGTGGGCCTTATACATCTCACCTCTCCATCAGCCAGCTGCCTAACTGCTGATCCAAGCCAATTTGTCTTCAGGAATGCTTAAAAGGAAATGCCGCTCAGTCATTTTGGAAAAGCACATGGTCTCTCTTCGGTGTCCCTGCTGCCTGGAGAGCCTCCACTTTTATAATAAACTTCTATGGGTAGGGCCCCGCTGAAGACAGGCCAGGTCAGCCTTGGATTAATGATATCTCAGGCCGTCTCGGGGAAGCTTTACCTCTCCAGTGCAATCAGAGTGTGTTGCGACTGCAAAGGCACATTAACTTATCCGGGGAGTCATTTGCATTTCCCTCCTATCCCCTCTCAGCCCTCTGTCGGCCGCTCTGCCTGTCTCCGGCCGACATCAAGGCTCTTAAGTTCGGTTAGAAGTTAACATCTGTCTGAGTTCAGGCATAATAGAGCTCGCCCCTGACCTTGATCAATAGCTGAAGTCTCTGGTGAGAATCGTTTCATTTTACGTTAGTGTCAAAGTGAAAGGGGGCAATTCCACAGTCAGTAGGTTTAAAACCCAGAGCTGCACTTTGTCCTCCACACCACAACTGATTAAATCACTTCACAAGGCTGCCTTAGTTTGGGTTCTATCCGTGCTACTTGCAGACACTTCTCCTCTGTCCATGCAAAGGACACCAGTGGAAATTACAAGTCATTTAAACATCCAATTTCCGCCGACTGGTGAATGTATTGTCAGTAAACACACAACATGTGTTCAGCAGCTTTGCCAGTGGGTAATTTTATACCAGAAGAATCCAACTGGCTCTTTACTGATGCTACGTCCCGTGTTTTAAGGTATTTAAGTCTAAATTGGGCTTTGAGAGTTATTTCATTCTGCCATTTGGAGCCAAAAGTGTGTATCCATTCCAAGTGCAGTTCTTTAATGAAACAAATGAACCAGAGAAAGTGAGGCCCTGAAACACAAACACCAACATTAAGTCTATTATAAACTCATTTTCAGGGCAATACATTTAAGGGTGCGAGGATAATAGAGCAGCTAATGACATCGGTGACAAATCTGAGTGCAAGAGGCCAGGGCTATTTTCATCCACAACTGCCAGTTGGAGGGAGGAGGAGTTGGCCTGTCCATCTAAAAATCATTGTGTCCTGGCAGCCAGGTAGAAAAATCACCTTTGGCAGTCACCTTGCTTAAGAGATACCCAGTTCGGTTTTGTTTGGTCAAATCCAAGCCAAACAAAAGGAGGCGGAAAGAGAGAGGGAGAGGGAGAGAGAGGGACAGATAAAAAGGGAGTGACAGAAAGGGATGCAGAGAGTAGGGACATCTCACTCATGACCTCTATGGCAGCAGGATTAGAGACCACATCAGCGCTCCCAGCAGGGAATAAATGAGATTTTTCACCTTCTCTCCGCCATGACGGTTTGATAAACATGTCAACGAAAAGCATAGCATTTAGATTAAATCTCCCCTGGATACCTAGCTGTACTAAAAGATTCCTAATTTAAACATGAAAAGTTGGCATGACTTTAGTAAATGATTTTGACTGGTGATATTTGGTTTGTAGGACCTCAAAACCCCTTCACATCAAACGATCTTGGTATTGTCACAAATATACAGACCCCTGTCCGTTTAATTGCAAGTAGGTTTACACAAAAACTACTACATGGATTAACAAAAAACGTTGTGGTTTGGGTCAGGCCAGTACCCATAAACTGTTGGTGCAAATTTGGAACAGGAGGTGGATCCTGATAATTTGTATCACTTTCTCTAACATTGCAAGTTTGTTTTAATTTATTTTTTCTACGTAATTGCCATGAATCAGTTCATTGATCTTAAGGAAAAATTTGCCATGTTTAGGAGACTGATAATTACAAGTGTGTGTAAATTGGTGCAGACCCAAATAAAAATCTAGATTTAGGGAGTTTAAATGTGGTTTCATGAGGAGACTGTGTTAAAATGTCAACATTGTGTTTACAGTTCATTCCGCTGCCCCTAAGCGGCGAAGGAGACAAATCGATGAGTACTGCTGTGAGCTCAAACTTGAGCCTTCATAACTACAGTCACAAATGAGCTCAACAAATTTCCTGAGCTGTCATGCGGTAATTAGAACAGTGCTTATGAAATGTATTATATTGTTGCTGTGTTTATTTCTGTACCTTGTTCATTCTCTTATTTGTGAAGGTAAAATTTTTTGAGCTGAAACTTACAAAAACTTCTGACGTGAGTCATCGATCAGTCTTACGGGGGGAGCTTTTACGAGTGGCAATTACTAACCTGCAGTATCATCATCAGCTTGAGCTCTTATTTCCACACAAAGCACTTCCAGTAAACCAACAACATGTGAATGTGTTGTTGTTATCGTGATGAGGAGCATTTTAATGCTTCTAATGAGAGACAACTGTACTTTTTTTTTGAACAGCAGACGTTTTAAATTGTCAAAATTAACGACGGATGTTATATCCAAGTGTCCCAGTAAGCCATTACACGATACCGGGGACCCTGAAGCGGCTAAATGGAATTTCAGCGATCATCCATTTTATTATTTACCCCTGTGCTTTTTCTACTGTGACATGTCAGAGATTTTTTACACTGATATGAAATGATGTACTTGAGACCACATGTGGCATGTATGAGAACATTTTGTTGTGGCCTGTTATACAGTAACATGTAATAGACAATCCATCCTTGACACTGCATGCATATGTAGTTTGTCTATACAGTTTAGGACCTTGCAGAATTCCTGAGTGAGTAGTTTAAGTAATTTACCTGGTGAATTATATGACACCATCTGAAGCACAGGCAGTTTAAGCTCTGACAAATGCACAATATGACAATACTAGTTGTATGGGGAGAGCGTGGCCTAGGGGATAGAGTGGGTGCTCTGCAACAAGAAGGTTGCCGGTTCGAATCCCACTCTATCCCATCTGCATGCCTAAGTGTCCTTGGCAAGATACTGAACCCCTAGATGGCCCCTCATAAAAAAAAATGATGAGTGTTCTAAAAATGTAAGTCGCTTTGGATGAAAGCGTCAGCTAAATGACATGTAATGTAATGTAATGTAATGTAATATGCATGTATACATGAGTTATTGTCAATAGCTTAAGAGTCTTTAGTGTGCGTGTGAAGCACATTTAAGGCTAATGGTGCCTACACCCATTGAGACTTGCCTTATGAACTCCTGACAAATGTAGGAAAGGCCCCTCATTAGTGCAACAGGGTTACAGCTTCCAAAGGTGGAGCCACTCGACTCCCACACGCCACACAGCACATCTGCACAGGAGTATTCAATGCACACTAATACGCCGCATGACCAATCCAAGACAGCCTCTCCCACAAGCAGACACCTGAGCAGGCCAGGTTGAGGGAAGACTTCCATCAAAGGCTGCTGATAGTTTGGAATTGGCAATTAACGCTGGTGTCAGGGTGTCAATCTGGGCTGATTTCCACTGAGTACCCAAGCAATCTAAAACACTTATGGAAGAAGAGGGTGCTGGGTGAGGGTGAGACAAGAGATGGACAGAGGGAGAGAGAGGGGGGAAAGTTGAGGAGGGAGAGATCAGGAACAATTACTCGACATTCCTTTTTGCTCCGTTAAGCTGGACAGCAAACGCCAGAATGGCCAACGAAAGGAGGAGGTAGGCCGAGTGTACAGCTTCAATGGTGGTGATCCTTAGGTATTTTCACACCTGCACGTTTTAATATTTTGGCATCGAGAAAAACTACTGCAATGAGACCCTTGAGAGGAGTTGATCTCAGTCCACTTCCAAAGAAACTGTGGTTTGTTTGTGGTGGGATAATGATCTAACCTCGATCTAACCCAACTACTGCAGTATTGTGGGTAGTGGTAGTAGCAGCTCCATGTTAATTGCATGGCAATGTTTCTCCCAAAGTAATATGCTTAAGGCCTGAACACAGGATCTTCTGACTGTATATACCTTCCTGCCCCGGTCATCTCTAACCATCGACTGTATAAAAAGATGGATGAAACGATGGCTCCCAAAAGTGAAGCCTAAGCATCTCGACGACACCTGGTGGCGGGCTGAAGTATGGGTAGTGAATATACATCTCCATGTTAGCAGATGGGACGTGGAGCGAAAAAAAGTCAAATGACACATCAAATAAACTAACTTCAAAGATGGTTTCTGTCATATTAGGTAGTTCTTACTGCACTGAAGTAGGTGTTGATTTTTGTCATGTGTTTGGTTTTAATTAGAAATTTAATAGAAAAATGATATAATTCCATAAAAACAGCTAACTCATTATGATTGAGTGAGACCTACTCAGGTGAGACCTACTCAAAATGGTGTGCGTGTATTGCTCTGTGTCGTCTTTCTTTCTACACAGTCTATGTGTCACATCGTTACAAGAGATGAATTTGAGTTCGATTTTTTTTTTCTCTGGGTAATAAGAAACAAACCAAAGAGGAAAAGGCATTGAATTTGCACCAAACTCATCAATCTGGACTAACCCTGATATGCTTGTCCTGTGTGCCTGCCTGTGTAGGAACAGCTCATCCTGTTAACAGACAAATGAAAATCACTGCAATTTTCAGGTGGGTGTTAGATGGCATCGCTGCTGAGGCGGCTTCAATCAACCATCCTGAAATCTGTGCACTGTCATGTTGGTGACAGGAGGCTATTTCTTTTTCTCACCAGACAAAAGCGCAGTTGAATTCTTGTGAACAGGCTCTTCAGCACACTGCCTGCCTGCAATGTTTCTGAGTCTGACTCTCTTCTCCATACTATATCTGTTTCTATGTTCTCTATCAAGTAACACATTCCAAAAAAAGTCAAGTCTCAAAAGCTGAAATAAATGAATATTTTTATAAAGGCTTTCATATTAAAATGAAAACGATCAGTTCAGACTGACAGGACAATCTCCTGTATACCAAATAGTGCCTCAGTCAACATCTGAACTTCCTTTGGGCAGATGTGTCAAGCCATGAAGAAAGAGCTGAGCAGCGGAGAAACAGAATTTGAAACAGCATCTGCTCAGTCTGGCCCCTTCATCTCCTCTTGGCCGGGTTTTCTGTAAATCAGGGAAAGGGGCTTTGACTCTGCACGCCTGTCATCAGGCATCAGCATTTAAGCCCCGATTTAACGCTCCAGAAAAGGAGATTCATTTCTACCCACTTTATTGAGAGTCAATACAGAGAGTAATGGCACATTTATTGGATTGCCATGGTAACCGTTGGGAGAAGTGGTTTCTCTCTGTCTCTCTGTGCGTCTCTCAGTGTTGAAGAGGCTGCATTACGCCTCTACAGGTCTACCGCAGGTCAAAATGATGCAACACAATGTTCGCTTCTTTAAAAATAGATTTCTAAGACACTTAACATACATTTTAAATGCGCTCACTCTGGCCTACAGTGGATATTGACTTACTTACTTACTCCATTCATTTAACCCTCCACTTCCTTCACAAACTCCAGGTGAATTGCGACCAGATGGATCTATTTTTAAATACCTGCATCTTTGTAATTTAAATTTTTAAAGATTTTATTATACATTTTATCTCCCTTATCACTGGATGTTAACTTTTATTCCAAACTCCTACGTACTGTGTCTGTTTCATGACTACAGTTATTAAGGCTTCAATGCGTCTTTAAGAAACACTGGGGACCTTTCGCTTACTCCGAACTAACACTCAACATTTAAAACTGCGATTCACAGCCCGTCAGGCAAGACCCAAGTTATCTGTTGTGGCTTTGCCGACTGTAGTTTTAATCATCTCATATCCTTAATGGAGCTGACAGCTCCATCTGTGTGGAGTAGAGGGGGGTCACAGTTACTAGCAGCACAATCACCAGGAACAATCAGCGAGCATCTGGAGGCATCACAGCTATTACCACCACCACCCGTCCCTCCCTCCCGCCAGTCATCTGAGAGCTCCTGTATGACGGTCAGAGTGTTGTGAGAACAGGATCAACAGGAGTTGTCCACTCAGAGCTGCAGCGTCCAGACAAACGTGTATCCAGACTGACTGGGATCTGCACATGATCAATTCTGATGTTGACCGTGTAGAATAAACTGGTGGTAAACACACTTACCAGGATATTACACATTAAAGGTGAATTCCTCCACTAAGACTAATGCATGAGTAAAATAAGAGCATGTCTTTCACTCTTGTGTCTGTGTACCTGTCCCTAGGAATCTTGTGTGCTTTGTGTGCATGCAGCTCCTCTACCGCCATATATTGAAATAATGATGTGTGCAATGCTGTAGAGAAATTTCAAATGCTGGTCCCCCCCCCCCCCGTTTATTCTGATCCACTACAAAAATAATTGGCCTTTTTATTGGGTCATCCACCTCCACAAAAATATAAGGAATTCAGATTAATAGTTTTTCTTTGATTGCCGGAGAAATAGAGCCACTTCAGGCTGAAAGTCATTAAACTTGAACTGAGACCTACAGTATGTGTGCACACTAACTAATGGAAAGCTATGCTTGTGTATAGAGCAAAAATGATCCATGTTAGAAAACATGTATAGGGTAGTTGCTAAAGGCCTTTCAACCTGCTATATGCGACGGCCTTTATACTGTGAGAGAAGATTTTCCACAGTAACTGAAAGAATTGTTCCTTTTGTGGTCCATCGCCATCACTGCAAACAGTGAGTGGGAGTTAAGACACATAGCCCTCAGTCAACACGTACAACACAAGCTGTGAATTTCTATGTGTCACTACATAGCAGGTTTCCAACCGAGCCAAAATGGTCGGCAAAATGTCACAGTACAAGAAAAACAAACAGACCAAGCCAAAGACAGCCATGAGAATACAGTTTATAGTATAAATAACCAATGTAACATATATATAACATAATACGATAACGGCCATGATGCACACACGCCATACAGGCCTGAGACAAAGTACACTAATGGTCTGTATTTGTGCTGGTTGCCTACAGTATTCATGAATCATAGTGAAGTAATTTACACAGCCCATTTATTGCAAGGGGTGAATGCACATACTTTAACCTCATGGTTACTGCAGGGCTGACATTGAAAGATACATTTTCTGACCCATGTAAAAATAATGAGTATTCTTTGCTAAAAACATATGTATTTTCATTCTATAAGGAAACACAGGATCTTATGACCCCATATTGGAACCATGCTCACAGGATAAGGAGATAAAGAAAACAAGCAAAAGGATGAATGACAAAAACTGCACAAATATTTTATGAGCTGATAATTGCTTCTGTAATTTATCTGATGCAAATTCAACTTTTTGTCATTTGCTGATCCAGCTGATTAAACGCTGTCAGCACATAAATTTGGGCTTTGTTAACTTGACATGCACTTTTGATTATTTGTTGACATTTTAGAGACAAGCAATTTTTCCCAGTTAACTGAATCCAAAGTAAAAAAAAATTAAGAAAACAACAATAAATCCTGGTCTCAGCTGTGTATTTAATACAGACATGAGCCAACTGTCATTGCTGCATCAGTGCTTTGAGATTACAATTAGCTGTGAGTGCTGTGGATGTTAGTGTGACTGGGTTAATTTCCCCCAGAGGTTTCGTCTCAGCTCGAACTGAATGAGAGAAACCGAGGGAAAGGTTTAAGGAGACATAGATGCTAACCCGAACCCTGAGTTTAATAACATTGCTACTGAAAGGGCATGATTTGCAATCTTCCCTGCTTGTTTGCGAATGCTCAAATTGTAAACAGATCTTACATCTTTCACCTGAAATAAGTGTTACATTTTTCTATGTAGTATGTCTCTATTATCCTGACACTGCATGAGCACTAACCTGTTGGTCTGGTACAAAATACAGTGCCAAAGGCTGCACCTTTGAGTTAAGCACTGACATATTTTGTTATGAACATATTACAGAATTTGGAAGTCATCTCATTTGGCCGCTACATTTAACATTGTGCTTTTTCAAAGGAAGTTTACATAAAAAAAATGAACGTGCAGCTCTGTGGGAAACTCACGCGCTACAGTGATGTCGTGAGGATACGATGCTACTAAATGTTGCTCTTTGATCAAGTTAAAACTTCACTTTCTTTGTGGGTTATAAAAAAAAAATGAAAATGCAGCCAACAAGCATTGAAGACTGACTGAAGGCTCTTTCAAATGGAAACGTTCAGCGCATTGCCCCTTTTGGTCTGCACTAGGCTGGCCATACAGTCATTTTTTTCGCTTAAATATTTTCCCTATCTACAACAAGCTACCCGAGTGTTGAATCACACCTGACTTGCCTACCTGATTCGGAATGATTTGTAAAAATGTGTAAGTGTAATATTAACTAGTGGAGATCAGTGAACTCAGAGAGTCACTGGAGTGTAGATATTCAACCTGAGCCCGTTGGGCAGGGGTGGTTATTTAGGTCGGATCAGTCAAGTTGGCTGCTCTGATTTTTTTTTTTACACAGCACATAATAATCAGGGAAAACAAGCAATAACCATGTGTGTGGGACAGAATAACACAAAGTCAATGCAGATTATTTAAAGTGCATTGGGTTTCGGATTAGGTTCAGACACATACAACAGGAATCCTGCCAGGTTTGCACCGGGCTCGGTTGGTTTCCTCTTGGCCTCGCACAGGTTCGGAAATACAAGTGTGGCCCATACTGCACTCTCAAGCACAATATCACTTTTTCTTCATTGAGTATTACATGCCCGGCAGCAGCAGTCAGTGTTTATCGATGACCTTTTACCATGGTGCGCAAGAGAGCTTCCTGAGCGTCAGATGGTCCTATTGCAGCACATGCCATTGAGAAGAATGGGTTTTGCAGTGCTGTTGTGTTTCATCTGAAAGGACCATGAATGCTTGTTGCTCAAACCCTGATGCAGTCATGGTCTCAGATCCCAGCAATTACTTGTGCATGCAATCTATTCTTAAGTGACAGAGGTGATAAAACAGAAGGCCTATTTTAAATGAGCTGAACATAACATAATAAATCACAAAGGCAGAAATGTAGGTGAGTATAATTATGTGAGTTCTAAATTACCTTGATTACAAAAACAGTTTTAGGCATTTGCATTTTAGTTTGCATTAATCAGACAAAAGTTGAATGTAATGTATCAAAAGAACACTCAAAGACAAAGCAGTAGAAAAGAAAGTAAGAGACAGAGACAAAGTGAAGTACCTCTCCTTCACTAATAGCTTCATTTCATCAGCAATCCAATGATGTGCCCCCCTCGCTCCGGTAATTATATCTTGCCTTGGGGTCAGTATGAGGCTGACACGAAGTTGGAGAAAACTTTTGAAAGTGATTGTAATGGGACACAGTCTGCTCGTAGTATTGATACAACAATGTGTATTGAGTCGGAAAACAATCTGACTTGTTTTTTCCCATCATCAGCTCAGCAGAGGCTACTGATTTCCTCCCGGATACAATATGAAGCCATGATTTTGATTCACAGCTGGTCTCTACTATTACATTCCACATTCAATACGTACACTTCATATTGTCTCACTTAAACATACTGTATGTTTATATATGACGAATATTAAAACCTACTTTTTTTTTTACCTTTCTTTCTGCATTCTTTAACTAGGCAGACACTAAACACGCCCAGATCAACAAACAGATCCTTGTTTGCTTTTGGCACCAATCCAGGTTCTAGTGCCTGTATTTTTAATTGAATAGTAGCATTATGGTATTACACATTTATTAAAAAATATTATGCATTTAGCACCACCAAATACAGGCACTCTCTACAGTTCCACAAAGCCAGAATAATTAATGAAATGATTAAAAACTGCACAAATTAAATGTCTGGTGACTTCAGCTAATTGAGTTAAAATGGATATTTTGTTTTGGATGTCTGCACTGCATACTTTCTCCCATTCCTCTGTGCTTTAAAAAAAATAGTTTTAATGTAATTGAATAGGAGGTGGCCAAGGACTTCTGATCACCCTAACTGTTGGCTGCCTAATTTTATGACATTTATATTAATGCACCAAATGGGAACGGCTCAATTAGCATAGCACTTGTTCAGAAGTTGTTAAACATGACTTATGTTTTATGACTACCTGTATAGCCCATTAAAAAAGCCAACTCCCGCAGGACTTAATGAAATGGTAAATCTAATATCCTGGCTCAGTATGTCCACAGCAAAGAGGGACGGTCCATAAAAATCCCATATGCCCAGATACAGTATTTAAGGCTACTGTATTGTCAAGGATAAGTTGCAAAATCACATTACTCGAAGTCATTCACTGTAGTCAAAAGGTAAAAATGTTTAGTTCAGCAAAATAATTACAGGGAACAGGTACCAGAAAACATATTATTTTAAAATTAATAGTATTAGTGGTCTTAAATTTGATCTGATCTTAGCATTTTACCCCGATATGGAAATTCAGGGTGTTCTGCCACCTCCACCACACATATGATGTGTCTCTTTGGCTGCCAACATAAATTATAATTTGTGAACACACACCAACTGTGTTTGTTGAATCACGCAGACTATAGATGGACGACCACAGATCATCACACCACAGGCCTCTAGTGGTGATGGTGGTAGCTCAGAATTCTGCATCTATGCGACTGGTGTGTATTTTATCTTGTTCAGCTTTCAGGTCTCTCCCTATATCTAGACTGTCCTGAGCTTTCTGACTACATACACACATACACAACACAAATGAATGGATGTCCACAACAGGCACACAATCAGTTGATGAGGTGATTTTTGTTAAAATAGGCGAAAGTGAACATTTACTTACATTACTCTTCGAGTCAATCTGGGAGGTTGCCATACAAAGATGTAAGGCCAATTTATGAATTTGTAAAAATGCACTGGATAAACTTCTGTTCATGTATATACCAAAAAAGTTGAAACACTACTTTTAATCCATAATGTTTATTTCTGTAACATGCAAGTTTCTTATTTGTTTTATAGTTTATAAAATATCTGCTTATATATGAATTTAACTATTGCTTTATCAAAACGACATCATGCGGAACTAAACCGTAAGCACTCTTGGGCACCCACCAACCTAAGCCAACCAAACACTGTTGACTTTGAGAGAACTCCTTGACAGCACTGTTTCTGTTTTATATTTAAGACAAAGGGTGAGTTTGCACATGGCGCCTGCTGGGGAAAATGCATCAAAGGAGAATAAAACAAGGATTTCTCTAGCTCATATTTATGAACAATGAAATCACACTGAGTGATCAGATTTGCAGCTGATTTCGATGTCTTACCTGGTGTGTCCCCATATGGCTTTGATGGTTTGACAGTCCCCGAGCTGATTGGGGTCTTGGTGGGGCCTGGCCTCTTGGGCTCTTGTGTGGTCCCTACAGTGACCGTCCTTTGGGAGAGCCTGGTTGCTGTACTAGTGGTTGTGGTCACTGTGGTAGATGAGGCCCTGGCGAACAGCGTTACATTCGGCTGCGGCTTGTCATCGCCATCTATGCTATCAGTACCTGTGGGTCCCCAGTCGATAAATCCGGCCACCGTGGTAGTCCGGCCCTCCTGAGACTTGTCATAGCTGTCCCATTTCAGCTGCCTTCTGGCTCTCAGTAACAACCTCATCGTGTCTCCTCTGTTCCCATTGGATAAAGCTGCTGGAGCTTCTGCTATAACAGCTGAAAGACCACTTGTCTGCATTTGAGAGTATCTCAACTGGCAATCCTTACACGCTGCTTTTCCTTTATGTGTCGGTTTCCGATGCTGTTGACCCTTGACTTTTGGCCCTATCCCTGCCCTGCTGTCTTTGGGTGGAGGGATAGGGTTGAAGAGCCGGTGGGCCAAGGGGCTCACTGTTCTCCAGTGAAGCTTATTAGGAGTGTCCCAGAGGGGCTGCAAGCGGGGCCTTGAGCGAGGCACCAATTTTGGCGTGAGTTTGATCCCCGGACCCTGGTTAAGGGGACTACACACTGAGAGGTCCAGGGTGAGGTGGGTCATCGCCAGCAGGATCCACATCCGGTGCCCCACGCAGCTGCCTGGCCTCAAAGCAGACGGGCTGCAGAGGAAAGAGAGAGTAAATGAGAGAAACCGTTTAAGATTCCAACAGAGTAAGGTACATGTTCAAACATACAAATCAAGTTCCCTTCGTCCCCCACCTTCAAGTTAGGGGACCATTGTAAAGATTCACATCTGCATTCACCGTCCATTTGCGCTGTCGGCAAAGCTCTACTCCACAACTTCTTAGACTCCTACTTAATTGAGCTTCGATAATAATTATCTTTTTGAATTACAGTATAAAGGTCAGACACAAAGTAAATGTTGTAAAACATGGGAAAGATTATGGATTTGCACTCTTTGCAGTAAGGACTTATCCTTGATGTTACAGATTCATATCAGTCCACAGATGATTACACTGACACACAAGGTCAGACCTGGTTTAGCTGATCATCATATTGTGTATTATCTCCCACAGACACAATGTCATCTGATTCCCAAAGGGCAATTAGATTATGCAGTGCAATGATCGGGAAGGTAACACGCTAAGCCAGCAGAAGACACAGCATGACAAGTTTATACAAGAAATCTTCGGCCATACATCGCTGGCATTGAATTATTTTCTACCAGAGTGTTCCCCGAAATGCCCTTTGTTACAATGCCAACCTCCCTTCTTCTCTTCAAAAGATGGATAAATTATAGATAGGTTGGCTGTTCAGGTCCTGAAGTGGACTGATTTTAAAGACAACCTTGGGGTACAGCGCTTCACATTGATTCTTAAGGAAGAAAGCTCATTATGGGCTATCTTTCATCTCTGCTGTCCTTGGCCAATTTAAGCCCACACTGAGGACTCATTTTAGCAGCATCAGAGAGGTGATGACAGATGGGAAAGTGTGAATGGGTTCATCGACTGTCAGAGGCAACATCGCAATGTATATCGATCATATAATTACCAAGTTATGTTTTTACAAGTCTCTTAAATATCATCTAGCTGCAATGAATTAACAAATGACCGGAAACACCGTTTTCTATTCATCAATCACTTACAAATCTATTTGAGTTTCAGGAAATGACAAAGAATTAGACTACACTATGCCGAGTAAACACAAGTAATCTGAGGAATGATAATGGCTCTCCCAAACCAAACCTGGGATTTGGGGTTTGATGTAGGTATAAAGATAAAGCTATGGCTCTTTGCAGAGGTCATAAAATGCCTGACAGAAATGTTGGCTTGTCACCTCAGTGAAGGGGCAGACTCTAGCCTATAACACACGCTAGTATATTTGGGTTGCGTCATAATGAATTCAAACTTGATTCTTCTTAAAGAGCGACACCCCTACTTCTTGATGCAATTTTGTGTTTGTACACTTACATTTTTATATTACTGTCAAGGCAATGACTCTGATGTTGTAACAGGACTTTAGACTCTTTAGTCAACAGTTTCACCTTAAACTGGTATAAGTAATTCTGACCCATGTTTTTCTTAATCACCCCACATTGAATTTCAGTTATTTGCAACCTACAAACCACTAACTGAGAAAAAATGTGCAATGGTAAATGGTGACTTATGTGGTCATGAAAGAGCATCTACAAGATCGGTGCAGTATTGTGAGTTAAAATGTGGGTAATAATTTGTCTTGTGAGTGTTAGGGCAACAACCTGAGTTCCTGGAAAGGCCCCAATCAGCACACAAGATTCGAAGGAGGGAAAAAGATAAAATTGTGACGACCATAGTCTATAGTCAAGTCATTAAAAGTGTAAATAAAGCTGACTTTCTAAAAAATGGGTGTATGTAAGTAAAAACGTGTCTCTTTTCCTCTCTTGCACACGTCATAAAAATAATCATTGGTGCTACAGACTTGCAAAAAGTGACACTCCACTTTCTTGCCTAGTAAGCAGTGATGTAACTGGTTTCATGGGATTTTTTACTGCTGCACCAACGTATTCTGTTGTGTCACAATCAGGATCAGAGCTCTCAAGTAGCTCACCATTAAAGGATGAGGAATGTTTCCAAAATCCTTAGTGCTGTTGGCCAGCACGGCACCAGTTCGCAAATATAACAGCTTCTGGTTCACTGAAAATCATCAGTTTGAAATGTTCTTCACCATGTACTGTGTGGTCTACGCTTTTTCCAGTCCTCTGTTCACAACAACACCATTTTTAAATCTGTTATCATGTTCAAACTTGGTCTGGAGGATGATAACATTTACTACTATGGTTTATTTGTTCAGCTTGCACCTTCATTGTAATATGTTGTTACTGATGTAGTGCAGCATTTACACAATATGGTGTTAATTGGCTGAAAGTCAATCCAGAGTAAAAACTCAACAAGTCGAGGAGTAAAGGAACCTTAACTGTGAACCAATTAAAACTACTTTGGAAAGCCTAGTGCTGGATTTGATTGAGAGGATATTGAACATCCAGTCCCTGACATGACTCAGCCGGTAGAGTTATGTTTCCTAAAACAATTGGGTAGCAATTTATAACGTCTAACATATCAACCCATTTAATTATCACTGTGAAGAATGCATTGTTTATTATGTAATTACTTTATCAATCATGTTATTTAAGTATGTAGTAAGTAATTAACTGATTTATAGACGGAAGCCTGATCTCTGGAAGAAGCAGGTTGTAAGGGTGTAAGCCAGACAGTAACAAGTAATGATAAGAGCAACGTGACATAAGGTTCACATTTCTAGTTCCTCGGCATCATGTTGTGCCATGAGCTCTGACCTGGGCAATATGCTCACTGTGGTTACCACTCTGTCAGTCCACAGTCCAATGTTTTATATCTTGGCTACACAATGCTCCCTTGCCTGCATTTCGCTAGCTGTCAGTCCGGATTTCTGGGGCCAGTAAAATACGACTCTACAGTTTAAAGCTGTAAGCCTGTTTTGAATAATGCTAGAATAAGTAGCTCAACTGTTTTCTCTTTAGTCTTAATCATGAATTATCAATTTTTTGTTAAAAATACAATCAAATGCACATATCTGTAAATTATTAATAAGCAGTTATTGCATTGTTTCTAAAATTCATTTTAAATACGCCAGCAAGGGGCATGTAAAACATTTACACTTGGATGGTCCAGTCTTCGTTGTAAAGTACTCTCTTGGTCTTGGTACTTTAACAAACAAAAAGAAACGTGTTGTATTTCCAGCACATGGGGTGGATAAACTGGACTGCCAATAACATTCCCTGAGACTTGTAGTTTCATAATGTGAAAACTCTCTCTCTGTAATTCACGTGGACATCCCACATAATGAAAATATAATTTGGAAATATATGGCACAGATGGCAGATAAAGGGCAGTATTCACAGGATAGCAGATTGCTTTCTGGTGGGAATGTGTGTCTGGTGTCCTATTTTATGAGCACATGCTGCATCATACCATCATTACTAACTTCGGAATACAGTTAAGCCCTAACAATACGGCAAGAAATCCCGTTAGTGGAGATTGTGACGTCCCCTGATGCTGAGCTCCAACAACCCCCACCTCACATTTCTATCGACACAAAGCATTGTGATTGTACATTCAGTCCCTACAGTGAATCCAGGCTGACGGATAAGAACTGGACAACGTTAAAGTTGACTTTAAGCATGTTTATATGCAGTATATAGGCAGGATTCAGTGATCCAAGTGGCTATATTCAAGTCCCAGATCTCAGTATGCCAATGCCATTCCAGATCCGAACGTACAATTACTTTGTGAGGTTGAGGAGGGAACCGCTAATTAGCATCTCTGTTGGCCTGGAGGACTCGGTGTGAAGGTCAGGTTAAGACGACCCTGAGTGATGTTTCTAACCTGAAGTTGACAGACAGCAGATGAAAGAGGCAGCCAGGGCTTCTGCTCACAGACACAAACCGAAATCTAACTGCATCACACGCATATACACTCCTGTAGTGTCCAGCATGTAATTACACAAACACACACACGTGCATTTCCGCCAAGACAATAACAGACTGTATAGTGTTCAGTAGAATACTTGTAAATGTATGTGTGTGTGGTTGTGTATGTGTGACCTTATTTGTGTGTGTTCGATCAAGGATAGCGGCAAAAAATTCTGCTCTTCGCGATGCACATAGCGATCGTCCAGCCTCCTTTCAGATAAACTTTTAGACAAGTTTCCGAGTAAAATGGACAGTTGTTGTGGTTGTGAAGAAAAGGCAAGATAGAGAGAAGAAGAAAGAAGAAAAGAGAGAAAGACCACAGAACCAGCTCCATGATGCAGAATAAGCGACATGTTCACCACTGAGGGACTAGGTAAATCCACCACACTGGTTAAATCGACACTGTTGTTCCTTATGTGTTCCATATCAACTCCAAATGTGTGCGTGCTTGCATGTGTGGGCGCGCGTGTGTGTGTGCAATGTATGTTTCTGCTGCCCTTTAACAAACTCCAGCTATGTGGAGGTTCAACAGAGACCTAGTGATGTAACAGTATGTGTAAGATGTGATATTTCGGAGCAATATATTTGGATTATACTTCTCAGTCCAAATACGAAAAAGCGCTGGAGGAGGGTTCACCAAGCTTGACTTCTCTCTCTCTCTCTCTTCATTGCCAGTTTAAGCTGTACTATATTCAGTAAATCTACTTCCAACTTATTCTGCAGCTTCCTACAAATGCCACTGTCAGGGGGGTTAGGATTAGTCCTTGACAGGCACTCCAAATTAAACACATGAACTTCACGGTTGACAACCGCAGTCTGCAGTACATAATTAGGGTCCCCCGCCTTTATTAAAATATCATTGGCATATGACTCAAGCTCTGATTTATTCAGCTAAATTGCATTTTAGTGTTAGTCATAAGGAACAACATTCTGCAACAATGATAACAACGTGCCTATGGCCAAAAAAGGGCTGTCTAAAAAGTGCAGACTTGCACACGGGGATAAAAACTTTAAAAAATATAAACTTTAATATAAGATTTAGACCTGGAGTGTTTGTTGGTGGCTAGAGCACACACTGTCCGTCACGCTAATGCTGCAAACAAGTGGACATTTTTTACTGATTCCCTGTCACTTTCCTCTTCAAAACCCACGCTGTGCTGCTGTGCAAACAGGGAGGGGGGGGGGGGGGGGAATAGCTGAGTAATCCATTGCATACAGTACTTAATACCATTTACCTGCCCTTGAAATTGGAAACCTCACATAACCAACATAACACCATCAAACGACCAAAAAGAAAAGTAGCCTTTGAAGTGTGTGAAAGACTCACAGCATAGTCCTGAATCAAATGCTTGAGCAGAGAGTTAGCGGATTAATGAAAAAAGGCCGTTCATGCTTCTGCCTTGAAGATCACTTTGCACGGGAGAGATTTTGTCTACACCTCACATGTCACATTGTTGACACGTGAAGAGCTCTACTGCTGTTGAAGTGTTGCCCGATTCCAAACTCTTCCACTCTTTCATGATGTGCGCATTCAGCCAGACCAGCAGCTGACTGCTCTTCTTCCCAGCAGCACAATGACTAAGGCGCTCTTAATGAAATAATTACCCAGCCCCCCACCAACCACCCACCCAGCTCCTCCGCTATATTGCCTTGTGACAGCAAAAGGTTGTCTACACTGTGCAGTTAGAGGATCACTGTGTCTGCACTCTGTGAATTTATATGGGATTTACGGGATCAAACACTCCCAGCTCTGATAATGTGAATCAAGTAGGCAGAAAATTCCGAACAGAATGTGAATTGGTTTGAATAAAACATGGTTAGGTGTTAAAACCAAGCTGTTGGTTCTGGTACCTCATGCAGTGCCTGAACTATGACTTGAAATAGTTGCCCCACAAGGTGTGACCCCATGACAAGCACTGGGAGCAGCTGGGAGCGTGGATGTCCCTGGCCCCGGCATTTGGGACGCAATCGATAACGAGTTTGGAGCTTGAATATTTTGTTGTATTAAGCGCTGAAACACTTATTAAGTGTTAATATTTTGTAAATAGGTTAGCCTTTTTAGTTATTCATAGTTGTTTATTTAAATGGTTTGTATTTATATAGAGCTTTTCTAGTCTTGACGACCACTCTACACTAGCACTTTACATTAAAGTTTGCCATTCACAAACACACATTCATACAGTGCATCTATTGGCAGCACTTTTTTTGTTCTATAAGGGGCAATTTGGTGTTCAGCATCTTGCCCAAAAGTATCGATTCTGGCACGATTGGCACTGGAACCATTTTAAAAGTATCAATTTAGCCAAGTATCGGAAAAAAAAAATATATATATAAAAAAGCCCTGCCCCAATAATAACATGATGACAAAGGAGTCCTTCTTAATCTTAGTCAAGGTTAAGCATCAAAACTGTTTTTTGTATCCAGTATCATTTTCTACTTATTAAAGCAAAGCAGGATTCTCTGTGTATTAAGTCAGTCACTGTATGACTCACATCATGTGTATGTATGTAGTCATCAGTGATCTGATGCAAAGCTGACTAATCTTTATATGTGCAAATGCTAATTCATAGAGGATCACACACGTCTCACTGCATCATTCACTATAGATCTACTGTATATTCAGGCCAGTTCGATCAGGCATTAACAGCTGAATATGAAGCACCAATGTAACATTACTGTTACTGATGAATACTTTGTGCTATGTTGAATATTATATGCTTGCATCTATTATTATTTTCACTGTAGATTAATCAGCTGCAGCTACAGCTCCATCTTGGATTTATCCTTTTTGTTCTATAAAATGTCAGAAAATAGTTCAAGATGTTTGTCAAAGTGACGGTTTCTGATTACTTTTTTTGTCTACCCAAGATATACATTTTACTAACAAATGAGACACATGAAAAATAATGATCATAGCAGTGGCAGAGTCTGTAAGCAGATGATTTATCATTTCACAATCTCAGCTTTATTATGATCTCATATCTAATAAAACACATTTTTTCGGTTGAGTGAGCAAGGAAACAGTATGTACAAAATATACAAAAATGATTTTCACTGAAGAACACACGTACTAGATTTTTCATCCTTGTCTCAGTCTTATTAGCTAATGAAACTTACTCGGTATAATCACATGACCTAAGTGCAGAATGGCAGGCTTGGTGATGATGGTATAGATCATAACCCTTGTCTTCCTTCAGAGGTATTTATTATTTATTTATGTGTATTGCCTTTTCTTTTATCAGCCATCCACTGAATTCAGAGCGCCCTCGAGGTTATTCATATGCTCATCGTGTTTAGGACTGGAATATAAAATTGTAGTTACTATTGGTTCTAGGGCTGCAGTTTCCCATCGGACTGGTTGAATTGTTTGTTATGCTCTTGTCCTACTAATGAGTATTTGGTCAGACAATCACCAGTGTTGTATTGATATGGAGTAAAGTGCTAATTAGAACAGAATTGTTTCATAACTCAACCCAATCTAAAGGAGACGGCTCAGACTAACTGATTAACAGAATGAGCCAGCAGCGATTTGCTTATCTCAGCTCTAGAGCCAACATGAGTCATAAGTCAAAAAACAGTGAACTAACTTGTCTGCATTAGGATAATCCATCATCTCTCTCAGAAGTGGCATATTTCAGTATGTTAGGTTTATTAATACATTTAAAATGAATATGCAGCAAATTCTATATAATTATTTATAATCAATTCACTTAGTGCACAGTGCCTATTTAAATGATCTGTAGGAACTCCGTGATTTTCTCTTTATATTTTCTTTGACTGACTACAGGCATAACTTTATATTATAGAATCGTAAAAGTATACCATACATGTACTGAATGCTTGCATCATGTCAAGCATCTCGAAAAAGCCCAGCAACGCCCAGGAGCTGATGATTCTGCTCTCCCCTCACAGAAGATCAAAGCAGTCGAGTGCTGTGCAGGCTATTATGCAGAGCAGTTCCGCAACCCATGTGCCAGTGGGGCCAAGATAAGCAAAGAAACAAAGGGCAGGATACAGTCTGTGTGTGAACGAGGTCAACTTTAAAGGCTCATCTGAAGCCTTTATAAAATGATTCACAGAGCCTCCATGTTTTAGTAATCACACGATGTCATCCTTAACAAAAAGTGGCACAGCAGTTAAGAATACATTAAAGCAGCGCTACACTTGGGAATGACAAAAAAAAGTCTAAATTTAGAGCCAATAGCCTTTTTTCCAGTGAGTACAAGCGGTTGATGAAGGATTATCTGACTCCGTGAACTCCTTTGCATCATCTTAGACCCAGTGGAACAAAACTATTATCTCTGCAGCTAATCAGATATTGCACCTAATAATTGTCTCCTGCACTGCACCTCTGGCCCACTTCTTGTGTCATCATCACACTGTGATCACTTGTGCGAGGTAGGTCTTAATTAGAACTTCTTGG
Organism: Platichthys flesus; assembly: GCF_949316205.1. Lineage (NCBI taxonomy): Eukaryota > Metazoa > Chordata > Actinopteri > Pleuronectiformes > Pleuronectidae > Platichthys > Platichthys flesus. The sequence goes on along the minus strand of NC_084951.1, from coordinate 9,034,569 downwards.
GAGTTTGCAGAAGTGAAGCCTCAGCAGATGGGCCTCCCACCTGAGGGAGGTGAAGAAGGCATGCCTCCTTCAATCCCCACTACCCACGTCCCCGTGCTGCCATAAACCCAAATTCTATCAGCATGGTCCCGGCAGCCCTGCCACTGAGTACACATCATTTTCCAGTCATTGAAAAGTGCCTTGTTGAAGGTGACTCCACCTCGGCTGAAAAGCTGCGTGTGATGCCAGACGCAATCTGCCAGGCAGGATTTAGACTGAATCAGAGGTTGGCTTTTTTTAACCTCTCAGTGGGGTTTTCCCTGCCCTGGAAGAATCGCGCATCTCAGCCTCAAGTTAACAATATCAGAGTACAAAAAAACGAACCAGAGTTATATTTTTCAGGGTGGCGCTAGCAATTGATGGAGCATTTACACATTGAACTATGGTATCCATGTTTCTCCCACACACTTCTATAAACAGCCCTTGGTATAAAAAAAAAAAGATTCCTGCGGGGAAAAGGTTCGCCAACTGTAGTTGATGAACTTTCATGCAGCAGTGGGTGTTTTTCTCTGGTGGGTCCAAACAGAAACAGCGAGAGGTTAAAATGAGACTTTATGAGCATACACAGTTAGGTCACATCCCAACAACAAACTAGTTTTTTACGGACTTGACAGCCTAGTACATGCATCAGCTTTCTGGAGTCTTTATAATAAATTACATGCAGTAAATTTGAGATGAATTTGCCAAAAAATGTTACTGCCTGCTTTCTTTATCGCAGTAAAAGTTATGCTTTTAAAGACACTGATTTTTGGCAGAGACGGTGTGAGACATTTTGAGGTGCCCCTTAGCTGCAGGCATACAACCTTATTAATTCCCCCCCCCCGACACAAGGACGTAAGGAGAGACATGCATTAAACCCTAATCCATTACTTCATTTGATCTCAACAGGGGTGTTTGTAAGTCAGGCGACGGAAACGCAAAGTCGCCATGTTGTGAAAGCACAAACAGTAATGAGCCGGCAAATCCCCTCACTGCTGCACGTCACTGCCAAATGTATACAGCCAGTGCTACGGACAGGGATTCAGTAACCACTGTATGTGCGATACTGTGGTCAGTGGCGTAGTGGTGCTTGAAGAAGTGGGTATACTTCTTTATTTTTTAAGCCCATCCAGCAAAGGATAAACGTTGTGGGTTATAAATAGAGACATGCAAAACTACTCGTATTGCATATTTAGTTCACCCAGTGATGGTTCAAATTGTCACTTAATTTCTGATGCACATTTTGCATCACTACTGGCCCACAGACTTCAGGGGGATGTAACTACATGATGCGTTTTGAGGCCACTCAGTCGTCTATGGAACCATGGTTGGGTTAGGGTTAGTCTTCACTTTAAATCGTTATACAAAAGATAAAATCTCTGTCACCGTCAGCATTTTTGTTTGGGTTGTTCGCTACATGTTTGAATTTCCCTCAAGGCCAAATTTAGTTGCGTTTTTGAAATGAGTTTGGTTAATCAGGAGGTCAGGTAAAGAGCAGGGGATTTTCTTTTTTACCAGCAAGACAAACACGGACATGACCCTCCCTTACTCGGCTTACTCTGACTTCTTATCATCACTCACCAATCAGATGCAGAGAAAGGCGTGTGTGATGCTTTCGCTGGCCTAGGATCAAACTGCCTTGAAGGACACGAATGATGCGCACAACAGGCGATTTAAAAGTGGGTGTATGCCAAGCTGATGGGAAATAAGAGGGTATACTCCATAGACTTGCGTATACCCCTGTACTACACTACTGACTGCGAATATTCGTTGGTGTTTAGTTGCCAGTGGTCACGTAGAATATTTACTTTGCAGAGACGGGGGGGGGGGGGGGGGGGCTTTTCCTGCGTACTTCTTTTCATGGAAAAAGATCCCTTCAAGAACAAACCATGAAGGAATTCTCCACCTACCCGTGATTCATGCTTTTGTGTTCAACTGTTGTATCATCACCACTTTCAGAGAGTGAAGCCTCTGAGCTTAACCAAACACTTGAACAGAGCCAAACAGACTGCTGGTTTCAGCACAGTAAGGATTAGCTCATCAGCCGCTCCACAATGGCTGTTTACAGTGGAGATAACTTTAAGGTCCTAATTCTGTTTTAGACGGGAGGGAACTGTGAACGCAGAGTTTCTACATCTGCATAACTTACAGTTACAGTTAATTCTAATAGAGCAGAACATGAGGGAAAGTATGCATATGTTTCCATCTGATTTGGGGAATATGATGCTGAATAAAAAAAATATTTATCAAGCTATCTATTCACAGTAACACAATATACTTTATATAGACTATTGGGAAGCTCTGTCAGAACAGAATGTTCATCTTTTCTTTGATAGTGTCAGTGGAGACACATGTTTCCGGCTTCCAGTGCCTGTGTGGATCATTGTGTGAGATGTTATTTATAGCTAAGTTGTCTGTTTAACCATACAGTGTCATTGCTCTCCTTAAAAGCCTTGAGGGGGATGTGTGGGTTGGTTCAGTCTTTCTTTAAATTCATACATACACTTTGTGATCTACTATTAAGTATCTCCAGTAGCTGTGTTGCTAGGCTGAACAACTTTAAAAGGTCATGGATTAAGAATACATAGAGAGACAGGGGTATGCTGGTTGGAGCGCATACAATGTGTTTTCATTCATTCCACCTTCCCTGATTCTGCCAGCCCTAAGCACAGCCCGTTCACACTGGGGAGAAGCTTCTTAAAATAGAGCTGGGACGGGTGGGGGGTTACAGAGTATGCATTTGCATTACCCTATGAGAGCGACAGAGATGGAGAAAGAAAAGAAAGAACAGGGAAGAAGCTGTGTGGCAGTCTTACCCCTGTGGGGCGTAAAAACTCTCTGATAACATCCAGGCCATAGAACAAGGACACTTCTCTTCTTCCAGATGACTCACTGTGAGGGCAGTGCACACAGGAGTGCAGATTGGACCCCACTGGCAAAGCACACACACACACACACACACACACACACACACACACACACACACACACACTCACACCCACACGAACAGGCTATACATTTTCAGATTTTTCCTCCTTAGACAACAATGATGTGATGGAAACTTGAGACACAGCCATATTTATAACAGGTGAACATTCGATGAACGTTGACGTACTTGAACAAGAGATCAAATCTAAGTGTCATCAGTCAGGTTGGTTAATGCCCTAAATTGGCTGTAGGTTGATATATAGTTCTAAATCATTTCTTCTTCATTTTGCACGTCGTAACTGTGTTGTGTTTTTAAATTCTTTTGAATACTCAAACTTTCTGAAAAAGCCCAGGTTTATTTAAAAATATGACAGACTTACAACGTGGTCTCAGACCCACTATATGTGGGAAATGTGGAAAATGGTCACTTAATCAGGAATAGTGTAATAGAAATAGCAGTCAGTCTTAAAAAGTGCATTTAGATGATCAAACTACAAAAGATGTTGTTGAATGATATGAGTTTTTATAAAAGTTCTAGTGTATTGCAAATGTCAATGTGATTTAGAAAACCATACAACACAACTTGATATGATACAATCGTATGTGGTTTCCTTACAACCCTTGACTTTCTTTTAAGATCAAATTAATCTCAAATGGTAAATGGTCTGTTTTTATAGAGCACTTTTCTTGTTTTGCCATTCAACCATTCACACACACATTCACACAGTACATCTGTTTGCAGCACTTTCTCTACCATACATCAATCACACACTGCTGGCAAAGCCGTCAGGGGAAATTTAGGTTTCCGTATCTTGCTCAAGGACACTTAAGCATGCAATGGTCAATCATTGGAGACTGGGATTGAGCGGTCGACCTTCTATTTAGTGGACAATCCACTCTGGAAATGATCTTGGAACCATTAGGTTGGACAGCAAATTTAATAAAGTGAAAGTATGACTGTATGATTTTACTATTCAAGTGTTTTCTATTGACAGTGTATTATTTATTATTTGTATTATTATTTATTTGTGTCTATGTCAATTCACCCAGATGCTCTACATTCAGCTATCAATAAAACAGTACAGTTATTTGACTAAATCTACAGCTAAAACAGATTTTTTTTAATCTCACATATTATTGCTGATTGCGGAAAATAAAATCCATGTCGCAAGGACCTCTCTCCAGCAGCATCTTCTGCTCGGCAGATCACCGCTCACTCAACTGAGACTGATGGATGTATAGTACATCAATGACATCATGCACTGTCACACTGAGCTAACTGACCTGAGCTTTGCATTATAGAGGAGGGTTCATCGTGTCTTAGCATCTGCCTTTGTGAGCTGTGCTGTCCAATGTCCAAAGACTAAGCTGACCTCTAAAGTAAACATGAACCAGCCCTGAAACACACACTAACATCACTCTGTTTTTGCCAACGCCTTTAATATACTGGTAATTGCCTTGCTGTCCTATAGAAAACATAAATTCACATCTCGTGGAAATTGCTCTGACCCCTCTGGGTTTAGTGTGGGAAAACATTTATATATTTATTTTGCCTCGCCTGCAGCATATTGAGAAAATGAGGGCATGATAACAGTCCTTCTCTGCCCTTCCCACTTCCATTAATTCCAGCATGTGGCTTTAAGAGAGTTTGACCTAGAATAATCTCTGGTTTCAAGAGGAGGGCGGCAGAGATGTGCTGTAAAGTCGAGACAGACTCAAGTAGGGACGCTCTAAACATTTGAACTTCACTGCAGCTCTTTTTTTAAGAGAAGCACTACAACCAAAGCTACAATCAATATAATCAGGATTGGCAATGTGTTCTGATCTGTGTATAACAATCGGTTAAAGTCCAAATTTAATTTACAACTGGAGACATATATTGTTTGTTTTTTTCAGCAGAAAAGGACAGAAAAAATAATACTTTACTTTTTATTGCACATTTTCTACTCCATTGGAGCTTCAAATACTTTCAGTAAATCAAGTTTTCCCTGCTGAATGAGCAGAAAAGAGAGCACGCCGCTCACCTCAGACAGACTTTTCTTCCAAACCCTTGGCTTTTTTAGAGGTCGGATGAGAGACTGACAGATTCAGTGGTCAGGAATTACAAGGACTGGGTTGAAGCCCAAGCTTGTCATGGCTGTCTCACCCGAGTGGGGTTTGGCTGCAACTGCAAGTCGCTTCCCAAAATCTTTACCCTGAGCCAAATGCTAACGCTGGAGGAAATATTGAACAGCACAGTCAGAGTCAGACAAGAGTTATAAACATATCTACGTTTTGAGGATCAAATTAGTCCAAATTAGAACAAGGACTGTTGAGTACTGGTAACAAAGGGAACTGAACCTGCAGCACATGTTAGAGTACCTTTTAAAATCAGATGTGGAAAGTGGCGGTATACATTTACCCGAGTACTATACTTAAGTAACATTTTGAGGTACTTGTACCTTACTTTCCATTCCGTTATTACACTTTTTCAATTTCAAATCTACAATCCAAATAATCAGCATGGGAATCTTCTAGACATCTCACGTTTTCATTTAACAGATTTTTATAAAATAGATCAAACCAATCAAATATAATGATGTCATATATATTATATATTCATCCATTGGGCCAAAACACAATTGTAGTTTCATAATTTAACTACATTTTGCTGCTGATAATACAACTGTAACTTCCACCCAGCACAATAAATTGACAAACTGAGAAAGTTATTTTATTTACAGTCAGATTGTCAGGTGCTGCTATGACCATCATAAAGATTAGTAGAATCGACAGGCATCAGTTATCAGACCTATAATAGATATTTGAGCAGCAACAGGGGTAGAGTACTGCATCCAATCTAACTAATATACTGTATATATTGGTTGATTGGCATTCATTTTGACACAGACTTATTTAAACATATTTTGCAGTGCCGCTTTATTGCCTGTGTGCACGTGTGGGATAAAGCTGGTGAAAGTGCTGCATGGGGACATTTGTGACTTTTAGGTTACTGAGTAAACGTGAAGCACTTAAGAAGAAAAAAAAAAGGTCTCGAAGGGGAATGAGGAGAAGCTTCAATTCAACGAGCTCCCTGACTATTCTGCTGCTCTTAATCCACCTGTCTCTCACGTGCTCCTTCCTCTTCTACACTGACACGCTCGGGCCAGCAAACACATAAAACTACATCATAGGGAGCGAACTAACTCTGCCTTATTTGTAGCGGCACCATATTTGTTTCCAGCTGTTTGAAAGTCACATCATCTGTGTGCCCAGAGAACTGACTTCCATGACCTACAGTATAAAGCAATGTTCTTCCTGAGTGTTGCTTACTGCTTTACAGAATCTGCATCTGATGTTTCACCATCAGCAGGGATGGAAAGTTGACGCCGGGATGAACTTGCTAATTTCTTCTTTATTCCAGCAATCTAGATGCTGACGCTTCCCCTTTTCCTGTACGACATTGTGATGCACATTGAGCCTCCGGGCATTGGCGTGTAAACAGCAATAAACATTCATGTACTTGTTGTTTTTTTACATCTTGGTAACACCGTGCATCATCAATTTCTGTTTTCGTATCGTGCAAGATGCAAGCGATCGAAAACCATTAATTCGCCCTCGAGCTTAAAAGAGGGACTGAGGTGAAAGATAGAACCAAAGGGTAACCACGGTAACATTGTCACTGGTCTCCATGGGGCTTTCTTCTGATGTGAGCTGTGTTTCCCACTTCTCCCAACACATTGCTTTTTTTCAGTGCATTTGTGCTGTCAATCAGGACTCACTGGGCGGAAAAAAACAAGAAAGGCAAACGTGCAGAGGGAAAGCAGTGACGTGCTTTTTTAAAGGGTGTTTACTTGTGTTTTAAAAAACCTGCATATACAATGCTGGTGTGAAACATGTCCCAACTGTGTAAGTAATTGCTGATCATGGTGCTCCAATGTGCTCAGGGATGCTGCAGTATTTTGTGAGGTTGTCTTGACCTCATCCCCAAACCCTGGATGCTCTGATGCAAGGATCACTGACGCCTCACATGTGGATCAGTATGCTGTCTAGTATAATGTTGTGATCTCTTGAGATATAATCCTAAATTGACTGGAATCATCTCCACTTGCCCACGATAGTAAAATCCACACTGGGGAGAAGGCTCGTGCTTAAAGTGTGAACGAAACACCCGACTGTCATTTAAGAAAAACAAACAGCCATTAGAAAGGCCCAACTCCTCAGAGAAATGTGTTATTCACATGAAAAATATGACAGGGCCGCCGTTCCAGTCAAATAAACCCAATAAACTGTAAACAGCAAATTGAAAACGAAAGTATACAAATGCTGAAAGCAATTCTCTGCAACGCTGATGAATCGTGCTGCATATTGGATATTTATGAATTATGAGCCTACACGATCCCTTTTATTCCATTTAAAACTCATTTTAACTGGCACCTGGCCCGCAGTCCTGGACACAATAGAATCTGTTCCCACACTGAGAGCAAACTTTCGCTATTTTGTGAATAATGCGAATTATTCACAAAAGGAAATCAAGACCTCATTCATCACAACTGTCTGCAGGCCTTAATGTGTGTTAATAAGTTTGAGAGCAAAAAAAAGCGAAAGCATGCTTCTGTTTTCAAATAGGAGCGTTGTCACACAGTGCAGCATGCAAAGCATTTAGGACGTCTTCCGACACATCAGCACCTTTCTTATCCACTGTAATTCTCACACACAGTATCATATTGAGGCAGAAGCTATAAAAGGACCATTAGCAAAAACGCTCTATTGTTATTTTAATCCAGTGCTGCTTATTTTTTTCCCTTGGCTTGGCACTTTTTTTTTCAAACCTCTCTTCTGTCATTGTTCATCACATTTTTCAGTGATAAAGCTCCAGCAGCCCTTTTGTTCCTGAGGGAAGATCACAGGGGCAGATCGGGGAGGTTAAGGTCTTGAGGTCTGGAAACTGTACTGGTGTTTGATTCATAGATGATGAAATTCATGTTCCTTGTTTTTCAGAACCAGGTGGTAATTTAGCAGCATTTCAGATATTGGTAAAATTGCATTATAGGGTTATCACTTGTTAGTAACACATACATTTTAGCTCAGCTAAGGAGGTTATGTTTCCCCCACTGTCTTTTGCTTAGTAGGATTATAAACACTACTGGACAGATGGAACTTGGTGGAACGATGCGGTGTGGGTCAGGGGATAAACCATTACATTTTGGCCTGATCCAGATCAGGGGCCAGTTCCAGGATTGTTTTTTCACTTTCTGTAACATTGTGAGATCGAGTTTTCAACGTTTTACTTCATTTTTCAGAGAATAATTCATGGATCCTGATTAAAAAAAAGCGTGACATGTTTATAGGACTGATATTTATGAGTGTGTACTATCTGGTGCAGATACAAATAAAAGTCTAGAGAATTGATGTGCTTTCATAAGGGGACTGTTATGGCCTTGGTGAAAGGAGTGCAAAATACTGAGAGCCTTAACATTATACCTTTATCGACAAATTGACCACAGTAAATCTGCAATAAGTTTGTCCTTCTCTCAATACTTCCTATCTTATCAAGCACATTTTCTCCAACTGAAGATGTGAACATTACTCAAAAAGAATTGAGACTATGTTCTGCCTGAGATTAATAAATTTGTTCCTCTTCTGATTATTTATAGCAGCAGGAAGGTGATTGTACATGAGACTCAAGATTAAGTCCTGGCATTATTGCATGGTAAATGCCAGAGAATACGGTTCAATAGTTCAAAGTCAGAATCTTTTCAAATTTCCTATTGAAACGTACCAGCCTTTACATTTCAACATTTGCCAGTTGTGGAAGTATCCGAGTTAATCACAGTGTAGCTGAGGGCGTTCGTCATTGTCCGTCCACTAACAGGAGGAGCTGTGATACCTCAGTGTCTATTTGCAGCCTGTTGAATATGCAATCATGTCTTTGTCTGAACTGGAGGGGGCTGTGTGCTCAAGCTCTCAGACAAAGAGACGGGGCAAATATAACCCAGCATGTATACAAGCACCCACACATGCAAATGGCTCCGTGGTGGCAAGCTCCATTGCCAAGATACACAGGAACCAAATCTCTTATTCCCACTATGGTGTGTTTCTAATTTGTTGATTATGGTTGCTAAATCCTCTTGATCCTTCTGCAACTTAGTGACATGCCACTAATATCACTGGCTGTGATAAGCATTGAGATGGGCCAGGTGTTCACAATCCCTGCTCTCAGCGATTAACAACTAAACACGAGGGGCAGACGTGTCACTCTGATTTTTGAACAAAATCTCTTTTTGCAATTACACACTTCCTACCTCAACTCTTATTTTGAGTACGAGAAATTGAAATGCAGCTTTGAGGATTTACATCCCTCCCCAGGAAACAAATTCACACACCGTGTGACTCAGTTGTGTGTGTGTGTTGTCGTAGATACATGGTCTTCTAGTGTGTGGCAGTACAAATTCCATGTTCCACTGGAACTGTGCAATAACTTTGACCTCTAAACACCTTTTCATCATAAATCACAAGGCACTGGTTGGAATTGTCTCTGTGCCTTGCTTGTGTTTATTATTTTGCTCCCAGGGTATCAGCTGCCTGTGGTTGTGTTGTTGAAGGATGCAGGCTCTGAGGTGTAGGAGTTAAGCTCTCCTCAGTAGATATCCAGAATTGGGGAGATAAATACCAGCTGGCTCTCCAAAGAGTTCCACAGAGTTATGGATTGCTTCTGTGGCGCACGCCTCTGGAAGGCAAATATACTATGAAATCTTCCAAAACATTTTTCGACTATGCAAGACACACACACACATAAGCATGCACAAGTACTCACACACGCACACTCACACACACACACACACACACACACACACACACACACAAATGCCTGTAAGGCCGAGTTGCACCCACTGCTGCTACGGCTGCATGTGTAGGAACATAATTCATAGAGAAAAAGGGGTGTGCACATGTATGTGGTGTCATGGTCCTAGATGCAACAGCCAACGGTGCTGCATCATCCCATTTATTACTTCCACTGCACACTACAGGGTGCACGGCCCACATGCCCAGAAAGATAATCTGAGTTCAGCAGAGGATGGGAATGTGGAGAAAAGGAAATCGGAGAAAGGGGACAATGTTCCAATCAAACCAGGCCCTCACTGTCAAATGTTTTGATTTTGACTTGTGTAAAAATTCATACCAATTACCTTTTTGTTCTTTTTCTCTTCAAAGTTTTTTTTTTTAAGTATTTTAGTAGAAAACGGCCTGCTGGGAGACGGCACCCCCGCCCCACCCCAGGCCCGGAGAATGCCAGTTAGTGGAAAGGGCCATGACGGATAAATCTGATCCTTTGTAGAGGCAGTATTGATCCAGCAAAGCTCACTACATGAATCAAGTATGAGCTCTGAGCTGTTGGTTCCCTCACGCTGTGGGATGGATGTGCTTCAGTGCAACAGAAGCACACACTTTCTCCTGTAGCTCCGACTGGACACGGCCTGTCATTAAACCCAAACCAGCCGATGGGTTGTCAGAACTGTGATGGGATGTTGTATTTCCATTTCATGAGATCAGAATGTGGGTATTTAGGTTTAGAAAGGGTCATTATTATCCCAATTAACAGCTCACAGCACAAATTCGGATATTTTGGTGTTAGTACTTTTTAAAACGCTGTACAAGTCTTTATCCCAGTTTTTTCATTTGAAGCATCCAATATGCAGTTATGTGTAATAGTGGGAAAATGAAATGAAGGCCGTTTTTATGTCCCTATCTTCTCCATATTAACTACGGTGTGAGTGAGTAGGCAAGTCTTTGAACAACAGCTACCTTCTCTCTTATTCTCTCGTCTGTCTCTCTCTGTGGTATTTTAAGGATGGTCAGATGAACGAGTATCCTCGTCTGTTTCTTCTCTCTCGCTGCTTCACAGGGACAACCTGTTCTGGTCCTTCTGGATTTAACAGACTGCTGAGCACAGGGTGTTTACCGCACGCACGCACATGCCCACACACAGACACACACATGCATCTGTATCTCCAGAGGATAGGTTCTCAGAGAAGCAACACAGCCTATTTCGCCGCAAATTAGGCTAATCACGCTCCGGAGAGGCCCAGTTAATAAGCCTCATCGAGGCTATTAAGATGGCACCTAAATCACAGGAATATCTGAATATCTGATGGCCCCTTGCACAGTAGTGCCACTACTGGTGTTCTCAGTAGAGCGAGCTGTGAGGATGAGGACTGCTCATGCACACTGGACGGATGATGCTGTGCAAGAGCAGTTGTTTCTCACTGGAGAAAACATCTCAGCATAAAGTATAATGCATCTGAGGCCCTGCTCCATTAAGCCAGGGATATTATTCAGAAAAGACTATTAGTCCATTTCCTTTTTAACACAGGGATAACACACAGAATACTAAGCATGTCATAACCAGGAATATTGATATGAGGATGTAGTACCCAAGCTCATTATTCATCAAAGTGCCCTCCCTTTTGTTGTGGCAGTGTAGACTACGATTCCTCTCGAACAAACTCACAGTTTCCCTCTCTTCCCCCATTTAATACCAGAATTTATCCAGGCTGGAAAAATCGGGACACTTGAAGGAAACAGCCACCTGTCCTGAACAGTCCTGTTGGAAGCGAGTGGACACAGACAATTGAAGCCCTTCTGAAAGGCAACTAGTGTCTGTGCCAGTGCAGTTTTGCTGCTGTAGCGCACCGAGGCCTGATAGCATCTCCAGTGCCTCAGCGGAATGAGAGCTCCCAACAGGGAACATAAAACCATGTGACGTCCATGAAAGACTGAGCGCGGACTCTGCAAGCCCGAGAGACACTAATCCCGACAGGGTAGGTCTCCAGTGAGACCCTCTCCGGTTCAAGCTCATTATCATTTTCTACCAGTACAAGTGCCCGCATCTCAGATCAAATCTAAATTGATCATCATTGAAATGCATGGTGTATTCATGAAACTAGACAAAACCCATTACTTTGACTAAAAAATGTCACGTTTAATTGTGCTTTTTTACTTGGATTTACAGGTCATGCTGGTGAACAACATATCACAGCAAGATACTGATTTTTCATTTTCATCCCCAGTAATAGCTTGGAGAGATTATTGAAGTACTCTCACTATTCAGGCCATTGAACAAATGATGAACAATCCCATGTGACTGTTGAAAGGCCAACATTTTGATTCACTTTTTCACCCATTAATCATATATCTGATGACACCCTAAATCAATATTTAAATGTCAATCAACATCATCCACGGTTTACGCCATTTTGATCAGTAATTCATGAAGCTGAAGTGCTATTAAATTTGTTTAAAGACTCTTCAAATATAATTTATGTAATAATTCATTGATTATTCAAGCTTGCGTGCAGCCCTAAATGTCAGATTATTAAAATGTGTTAATCTCGCTATGATAGAGATAAACATCAAAATGTAATTACCAAATAGATTTTAACTAATACGTGTACTGCATTTGCAAAAAGTTCACATATTTAGATAGAAAACCTGAACAATTTATTTCTGTTTTAATTACAATTGACAAGAATGGTTGTTTTGAATAACAAGAATTGGTAAAACGAAGTCGAGATATGATCAGGTCACTGAACACTGATTTACGCGCGGTGTCTGTTTGCGCCTCACGACACATGAGGAGCAACAACAGCAGCACATCTTTCAAATCGTCGCCTTTAAAACTCATTTATCAGTTATCTCTCCATCAGTCCTCCTCTCCAGCGTTGCTGAAGTCAGGGCTGTAGCGCTCACGCCCACGTACACAGGAGCAGTAGGTGGTCTGTTCTTTGTCTGTTTCAACGGGAACATTATCTTTCTCGGCACATGTTCACTGTCCCATTTCTTCTCTTTAATTTGTCTTTTATTAATCTCAACCCATAAAACCACAACAATTTCATCCCAGCAATTCCCCCCCCCAAGTCGCTCCATCAATGTCTGGTGATAAACGATAATAACAATAACAATACAAGCGTTCAGCATGAATCCCAATCTGCAACATGGTGAATTGTAAGACTTCAGTCCCTAGCTGCAGCTGCTGCTCACCACACATCCCATTTTGACACTCGTCAGGGTAATTCCAGCAGATGGAAATTGGTTCCTCTGTGCCTCTGACCCACGCAGGTAGACACAGGGGACCTAGGTGCATTCTATTTGAACCCTCCTTTTACAACTGCCCTGTGTGTGCTGCCGTTACCCTGCGAGGTCAGCCCCAAGATGTACAGTGTGTGTGTGTGTCACGCATAATAAACACACCACTGCGAAATGGGCAGGAGTTACAGCTCTCGGTTGGGAAATGAGATCCAGCAGGTGGCAAGAGAAACTCACCGCTGGCAGGTTTGGTCTCATTGCACAGCGTGTCACTCCCTCCCTCTAAACCTATTTTACGCCAAATGAACGGGCTCAATTTGAGCTTCTGATTGCAGACTTCCTGACTGAGTCAGAGTCAGGAGATTGGTCTCCTTCACCTGCTTCACTTTAGGTATACGATTTGTATTTATCGTATAAAAGTCTTTTTGTCGTCTGGTTGTGTGACACCGTCATTGTGATGTGAGAGCAGGCGCAAAGGAGGGGCAGAGTGAGTGGATTTAGTTGAATGGGGTAAAGCTTATACCTCTTCATCCACCCAGTCTCCATGCCACCCTCTACTCGTTCTCGGATAAGCACCGCTCCGTGTATATACACCCACTCCTTCCATTATTTATGCTGCTGTGAGTGTGGGTGTGAGATGGTGAAGACTGATTTACGATTTATAATTTGTGTTCATGCCTTCAATGGCCTAAGTTTTTCAATTAATTAATTGTGGGTGCCTATGAGGGGGTGCGTGCATGTGTTTGTTCTCACAAATAGGGAGAAGCTGACCCACACTAAGCTTGAGCCTGGGCTTGCGCGTGCGTTTGTGGTGTGTGTACGTGTGCGTATGCGTGTGCGTGCGTGCGTGTGTCGCCTGCGCCGTACTACTGGCGACCCCCAGCGTACAGGATGAGAATTTTTCCTCCTTTTCTTTCCTTTAAACATGATAAAACGTGTCTTCTATGAAGCCTGCGCGTTAATGAGCCACAGTGTCAACAGTCTAAGAGAAAATAGTGCGTGTGTCTGAAGAACCCCGGCCCCCTGACTTCTACCGGTACATGTTTTTGTTTCTTATTTATTACTGCTACATGTTACCCCATCCCCAGTTCCTGCAGACTCTCGCAACTTGCAGTGGCGTAGATTCAAAACGACCGACACTACATGTTGTCGGACCAGCGGAGGAAAAACGTCATCAAAATATTGCATTCGCTCGCCCCACAGGCGCGTGCGACTCGAAGGCGACAACATCAAAGTCAGTAAATGAAAGATGTTTGGCGTCTTACCTGCGCGCAACGCTCCGTTTTATCCACATTTTGTCTCGACCGCCCGGATCCGTCTCAGTCCTCCAGGTAGCCTCCCATCGACACGGGCTTCCACCAAAGTCGACAATAGCTCATAAACAACAAAATAAAAAAAAAAAACGCCGAAGCACACACACACTCAAGTGACGGACCTTACTCCAGCTGTCTTTAACGCAAACATCGTTTGAGCCACATATCCCTCGACGTTGCGCACATCAAATTCCTCCAAATGTCGCGCACAAATCCCACAGAACGAAAACAGATGCCCGAGCACAACACAAAAAAAAAAAGAGTCAGGTCTCAGGGAAGTTGAGAATTGTTCTGGTGGTGATGGTGGCGGTGGTCTTCCTCAGTTTTCAAAAGAAGAGGGGGCGCACAGGTGAGCGGAGACCGAAAGAGGAGCCCTCAAACTTTGCCTTCGCGCATATCTGTCATGTCTCCCCCCTCCTCATCATCATCGGCTGGAGAAGCACGGGGCTGCTGTAGTTGGCATCCTCTCGCTGGAATGACCGCGCACCTTCTTCTACATTGCTGAAAGGCAAGATGATGATAGTCCCAAAAAAAAAGGAAAAGAAGAAGAGAAAGAATTAGGGAGGGGGGGCGCAGAGGATGGAGATGCTCCCGTTCTCTGAAGCGCGCGCAGGAGACAACTCACCGATGGCAGGGGGTCCTCGTTATCTACTCACATTTCTGGAGGTGTTGAGGAAGAGGAGGGAGGCGGAGAAAGTAAAAGAAAAAGAGGTTCAACTGAGAAAAGGAGGACGAGGGGGAAGCGGCGGAGGAGAATCCTGGAGGATGAGAGTTGTTCCAGAGGAGTTGGAGAGAGAGAAGGGGGAATAGAGAGAGGCTGTGTCTGACAGAGGAGAGGAGGCTGCTCCGTCTCCCCCTGCTGCTCCTCTTCTTCCTCACACTGACGAACGACCTGCCTGCTCAGCCCGGATCCGCCCTGACGTCACTTTAAAGCCAAAAGATATGTCATGTGCCGGAGGGGCTCGCGTCATGCGTCCTCGCGCGCGCGCTTCTCCTCAGGCCGGGTGTATGACAGGAGGGACATCATCATCATCATCATCATCATCATCATCATCATCATCATCATCATCATCATTTCATCATCATTATCATTATTTTTCTCCTCATCATCGCCAACCTCATCGCCATCATCATTATCATCATCTTTTTCATCATCATCGCCATCATCATCATCATCATCATCATCTTCATCATCATGATCATCATCACTATAATTTGTATCATCATCATCATCATCATCGCCATCATCATCATCATCATCATCATCATCTTCATCATCATGATCATCATCACTATAATTTGTATCATCATCATCATCATAATCATCATCCTCATCATCATCATCATCATCATCATCTTCATCATCATGATCATCATCACTATAATTTGTATGATCATCATCATCATCATCCTCATCATCATCATTATCACCATCATCATCATCATCATCATGATCATAATTTGTTATCATCCATATCACCATTTGCATCATCATAATCATAATCATCATCATCCTCATCATCATCATTATCACTACCACCATCATCATCATCCTCACCATCATCATTTTCATTTTCATCACCATTGCCATCATCATAATCATCATGATCATCATCTTCACCGTCATTGCCATAAACATCCTCCTCATTATCATAATCTTCACCATCATAATTTGTATCATCATCATCAAAAATATCATCATCATCATTATCATTATCATCAGCATCAGCATCAGCATCAGCACCATTACCATCACCATAATCACTATCATAACCACATAATCATCATCACCATATATATCAATTGCTGTTGGTGCAGTTGTCAGATGCTGGAACTAGTAGTGTGTGACATATGGAAGACCTCGATCTACAGCCAGTGTGAAGGAGAGCAACTTAAAAAAGAGAGAAACGGAGCTCAAATTGATGATAACACTGGTTTTACATGATAAGAATACTGCCTTGCTATTCTGGCTTTCCCTTCGGTAGAAATAAGTTTGAAAACCACAACATTAAACATATGACAACCATGATTTTGCTAAATATAATTCCACGCCGCACCTCAAAATTGAAGTGGAAAGAGCTTAGGCTAATTATTATTATATTAATTATTCTTATAATTGATGCTGGCAGATACTGGCCGTGGCATTAGCAATGGCTGACAGAAAGAACCAAGAAAAAGAGGCTTTTAATATCGGTTGGCACAAATAACTGGAAAAAGTACACAACAGGAATCAATTGAATAAACAGTAAGGAACAAAGTCAATTAAAAACACAATAAGTTTAATTGCCCTCAGCAATTAAATATTTTTTATATTTGATTATAACAAAAGGTTTCCAATTAAAACTGGTGTCATTGCTACACAGGATCATATTTAGAAGGACAACAAAAATTTATTATTTTTTCATGTACAGACAACTTAAGATTTTAAAGCATCAAATATTTCTCTGTGTGCTGTTATTAAAGTTTATCTCAGTTCAGCGCATTTCCATATTTTGTCACCCTCTATCAAATGTGCAAGCCCAGTTTTTAGAGAGAAAGAGAGAGAGAGGAGAGAGAGAAAGAATTTATACTCTGGTTTACAGTATATTTATAGATGAATGTGTAGTGATGTCAGAACTCAGGAAGACGTAGACATCAGGATCTATCACATCACCCTGAGCTTCAGAGCAGCGATAACTCCCTGGGCAGAGGTTGACTGTGTGCTCTGGTGATGTTCACCGGCTGAACGCTGAAGTGAAAGGTACTTAGGGAGGGGGGGGGCGCGCTCATATTTACCATCGCTCCCACATGACACGAGTTTGACATTAAACTGTCATCCTGGAGGCTTTTTGCACACCTGTACTACATGTTGTCAGCGCTAGGCAAAATCCCATTTCATTAAAATCAATGTGCTGACGTGACAGGTGAAAAACATTACAAATGACAAGATCAGCTTTTACGTGAGAGAAAAGGGAGAGTGTGGCGGCCTTCTTGCTCCCCCTCGGGGTCAAGGTGTCAAAACAATGAGCACCTAACACCTGCTGTAGCCTCTGTGCTCGAGTCCTTTCCTGAAAAATGGAAATAATACAGGGTCCCAGAGTTTGTGTTTGCAGTGTTTGAATTTGAGTTGTGTTCCAATTCTCAGATTGAAGTTTAACTTCAGCCCAAAATTTTGGCTTAAAACATGAAAATGCATTCAGAACCTCCTGGGCTGAGACATGAAGCAAGCCAATCCCCATAGACTCCCATGTTAAAATGCACAGCTTTGCAGCAGACTTTATGTCATTTATTTTATAACTCAGTCATTTGAATTATGTGAAAGTTTGAAGTTATGCATAATTATTACTAATTGCTAGGACGACGTCAGCGTTAACTTGTCACTCACCTGTCAGCCGCTAGTTGTGTGCTAGGCTCTCACACACTTTTGCGAAAGAAATGAGTTGTCATGAAGTTGTGCGTGTGAAACGCCATCACAGGCGGTCGGCACTGAGAACGTCGTGGCTGAGGCAACCAGGAACAAATAGCGCAGTGGTTCTGAGCTGTTGGAACTGCTGTCACAGGCGGCCGTCACAGCCAGCAGTTCAAACGCTGTGTGTGTGTGTGTGTGTGTGTGTGTGTGTGTGTGTGTGTGTGTGTGAGACAGCCGGAGCTAAAGCAGCCGCGTCTGAGGACATGGAGGGTTGGGAGAGGACGTGGGAGATATGGCGGTGAAGGGTTTTCCACGTTGATTTGAAAAGTCACTTTCTAGATTCCCAGGAGCGGTCACTGGTGGCATGGGGCCTCTCACCTTTGATAAGAGGGTGTTCACTTTTTCAAACGTGTCTGAATATCATAACGCAGTGTGAACCCAAAGTGTCGACTCTACGTAAGCGTTGGCCCTGAAAAGTCCAAGACAGTTTGACACACTAGGTGGTGCCATGAGCCATGATCCACTCATGAATGCTGTTATTCAAAAAAATCATAAAATATGTGATATTAAAACCAGCATTATTGTGTTTCATAAGCCACAGTCTGTGCAGCATCTCTTTGTATGCATTGATGTTCGTTGGTCGAAACACTGATCTAGAGCAAAATTCTCAGAAAACCACTGTGGTATCTCAGTGTCTCTTTAAGCCTC
Source organism: Platichthys flesus (assembly GCF_949316205.1). Classification (NCBI taxonomy): domain Eukaryota; kingdom Metazoa; phylum Chordata; class Actinopteri; order Pleuronectiformes; family Pleuronectidae; genus Platichthys; species Platichthys flesus. Next base: position 9,016,149 of record NC_084951.1, on the reverse strand, counting down.
AGAAACTGAGCCCTCTCTCTCCTCAGGTGAGGCTGTGGAGCTCTGTCTGTTTCACCCGCTTCACTGTCGTTGTGAGCACACTCCTCTCCCAATCAGACGAACTGCAGCTGTTTATGAAGCTGATTGCTCTATACACGATGAGGCAACTTTCCTCCCCCACTAAGTGTTGCCACGGAGCACACTTCTGTCAAATACCATCATTACTGCATTACAGTGTATATATACACACTGATCCAAGTGGGTAACTCTGTCTGAGGGAACTGTCGGCAGCTCCTCAGCAGATGGAAGCTGTCACCCCTCCTTCTCTCACTCGCGCTCTCTCTCTTTCCGTCTCTCTTGTCACCTATTCCATCGCCGTCCCCCTCATTCGCACTCCCCTCTCTCACACTCAATGTTTTGCATGTCGTCTTCCCACCTTGCATGTTCGAGCGTGTGTGAGCTCCAGTGTCCGTGTGCAGTCTACCTCACATGTGCTCTGTTGCTTCATGCAAGTGACGCAAGTGTGATGCGGTGTGAAAGGGGCCCGTTCTGCCCCCGAGACGGGAGTCACAGGTCGTCATGCATGTCTCAATGCAGCGGAAGACTTCAGCTTACACAGACCTAAACGCAAGCATCCTAAACATCTGCTGTGTAAGCACTTAACACCCCCGCCGCGAGAGTGCGAATTAAAAGGAAGAGGGATTTGAGCGTCGCTATATCTGCTAAGCTGGACTGAGTCACTCTGAGCAGAAGTTGTGATGATACAGTTCACGTGTGCAGGGTGAGCGGGACGCTGTGGAGGGGGTTGCTGGGGTCACCGACTGAGGACAGAGTGAGGTCATGTGGCTCTTATTGGGCAAGAGAGAGTTCAGTCTGTTCTGATCTGTTGTCAGCAAACTGTCCCTCATGTCATTCTTTTAAAACCCATTTATTTTACTGTGGGAGACACATACGAGGGGCTAGTTGGAGGCTTTATTCTGCACTGCAATCTCAAGTACACAGTGTCAGTGTTTACACATGGTTTGTGTCATTATTGTCATGTTAACTTTCTTCATCATATAATAATAAGAATAAGAATAATATAATCTCCATCTTGCCCTTTGTTGTAATAATAAAAATAACAATAGGTATCTTTAGTTTTTGAATTTTAATCTTAAAAGGGTATGTGCTTAGTATTGCTAGAGCTTCGAAGTCTTAAAGACTATAGCAGATAAAAACATATTTTAACATGTTTATTAGGTGCCTTCTGTGGCTAGAAACAGTTAATGAGAGCAGAGTATTAGGTTTCTCTAGATTCATCATTATGACTCACTTCTCTGAGATAACACATGGTCATACAATATTGGTTAGGTAAAAAGGGTCATTTGGCAACTTTGTGCATGAGGCACAGTCTTTCCAGATATAGGACTGCGATGGTAAGCAACAACCTTTTCCTGTTTTTGCTATTTTAAGCTCACTCCTCAGTTTTGAGGACCCAGGAGGAATTTGGGTTTGTTATACTAGGAATTTGGATGTTTTATTCAATCTGTTAATACTATTTATAAATTAACAATGGAAATAGAAGAAAACACAACCATTAAACACACTAGACAGGCTTTTAGTATAAGAAGGGACAGGGGGAATCGTTCAGAGAACAGGTTTACTGGTGGATAGGAGGGCTAATGAGGGAGGAGAGGTATCGCACAGAAGAGTCATTTCCACTCACATTCAAACAGCTCATGCTATCAGGGGCTAAATTAGATTCAGCCATGGTATTCCACACAAATCTGCACATGGGGATGTTGATATTTGCAAGATACCTGATGTCAGAATGGCTGAAGTTGAGTCAAGGGTGTAGTTTGCTATAGTTAGTATCCCCATCAGAGATTCCACACTTAATCCTCAATCCCAAACATGCTGTCCTGTCCTCCGCTTGACAAGCCCCAGAGTTTAGGCTTGGCATTTTTGTCGGTGTGACAGTATAGGTGATATAAGCGATACAATAGATACAACGGCTGAAAGTTAAGCTAGTTTCCAAAGACAACTGCCAACGTCTTCCACAAGAGGGCAGTACATTATAACATTTAATGCAAACCGGCAAATTCAAATAATTTAAAGAACAGAAGTTATTAGAGTTTTGATGAGGTGAGACATCACTAATATCTATGATTTTAGCTTTAATAGGCAAAGCACTGCTAGATAGCAATCGCCCAGTATCGGTTAACCCAGGGAAGCCGTGAGCTTTTGGGATTTATTTTGATGAATCACTTATATGATAATATTTTATGATTTAGAATTTGTGTATATTTCCGGAGCAATTAACAGGGGGGGTCACTTCAGAGGGAGGGACCGTAAAAAAATTGAAGTGGTTAAGTTAAAAAAAGAAGAAAAAACGTGTTGTGCATTCAGACCACCTGCCTTATTCATACACAGCCCCAAAACCAATGATGAGAGACTACTATCTCTGATTATGTAAGAGACCACAACCAAAGGGACATATTAGACTTGATGGATAATAAATATCCATTCTACTACAATTTGTATTTAGTCAACAGTAACTGTAATAAATACAAATTAAATTAGCCTCCCTTATGTTGTTACTATTATATCATTTTGTATTTCTATGTACACTCATTGCTCAGGACTATGAAAGAAAAAAATACAGTGGGATACACCTTTTTTTTTTACCTGACAACCAATCAGATTAAAGTGCTAGTACTTCCTAAAGGGACTTTGTTTACCATTACACTTACACATACAGAACATTAACACACAGCATTAACACACAGCATATAGAACGTGTTAATGAAATGTTACCATAATTAACTGCAACAGGAGATGTCTGAATGTTTAGATGTAATTACACTCACACTGCACTGCTCATTTTGCTCTTCTGAAACTACAGCCCTTATTATACTGTGTCATTTATAATGCAAACATGTAATTTTGAGTGTTTGAACCTTGAGGCAAAGATTGGGATTAATAAGGTCTATCTTTTGAACATTTAACACACTTTGTAATCTGTACACTGACTTTATATGATTATATTTTACTGATATTACAGTAAGATTGGCTTTTAGAATGAGGAAAGCAGCCTTTCATATTTCATGTTAGATACAGCAGTCTGCCCTTACATCACAGGGTGAACTGAGCACACTCAGAATAAAACGTATAATAATGTTAAAACGCATTGTGATGGAGTTGATTCTCGTCGAGTGATAGCAACACAACAGGTCCATGTGCTTCAGTTATAAGAATCCTTTAATCCAGTGTTATGGCAGCTTTTCAGGTTTGCATTTGCTTGATTACACAGGAGCTATCTCAACTGTATATGCACTATTACACAGTTTAGTTACATTTAAAATACCACTCAGTACATCGCTCCTACATTAGGAAGGGAATCCAAATCATTTGATGGACAGGTTTGTCAGTATTTAATGCTATTTTTGCAGTGCAAGAGACAATATTAGTTGAATTGCATTTGAAATGATAATAAAGATTACGTAAAAAAAAAAATTGTAGATCGATGTCAAATGGAAAACGGTTTGAGGCGCTATAATTAAGATGAATTAAGAATTTTAACTCCAGGCTTTAGTCAGTGTAAAGAAATCACACACATGTCATATTATTTGATTTGATTAACAATCAGCAGGTTCAGACTACTGGATAGTTTACAAGCAAACGACAAAAAAAAGCAATATACCTCATGAAACCTCTTGCAACGCATTGTAATTATTCTCTATCTGTGTGACGGGCTTCTTGCCAAAACTTGAGAGGCACTGACTCCAAGACGTTTATATTCTCAGGTTTCCAACTTTCAAAGTCACTGCTAGTGGGAATTTTAAACTGAAATCACAAGCGCAGAAAAAATATATTGCTACTCAGCAATACGGGAAGTTGTCAGTTTCTCCTTTATGCTACTGGTATCTAAGGTGCTGCCAATCACAGCAGCATAGGATCACAGATGTTTTCTTCCTCAAGCCCCAAAAACAGTGAAATCGCTGTTGTAAAATTACTTTTTACTCAGGTAGATTGACTTACTTTGTTGAAAGTTTCCTTCAAAAATGTATTTAGGTCAAGTGTAGATCAAGTTGCATGTTTTATTTAGGTCAGACATGCAGTCAGCTATGGGATAATATGAATGCCCTGTGAACAGAGCTCAAGACGTGACATAAATACATTAATAGGACTCAAAGATACTTGTTATACTTTGATATCTAGTTAAATTAATCAGGGGGCAATTTGACCACATAAATCACAGAGTTAGCCGCACCAGACTTTCTCTGGGGTTTCTCCTGCCGGCCCTCTAGTAAGATCTCCGAGTTTGCCCATGTGAGAATATAGCGGTATATTCTTCGGAGGAGGTGAAGTGTTGATGACGTTTTAAACACATGACAGACACAAATCTGAGTAAAACAAACACAAACCAAATATGTCATGATGAAAAAGAGGAGGTATACAAGCATAAATCACTGGCAAAGAATTCAAGTTGGAATGGAAACACCATTCAAGAGCTTTCGGTGATAAGAGTCAATGCCGATGTCAATGCGCTAGAAACATAAAGACGTGATCCCTGAAGTCAAATGAATCCGTTGAGCCCGGCCTCAACATGCCAACCTCTCACCTGAACGCTCCTGGACATTCCTGGGTTGTTGTGAATGCTGCTCAGTGGAGAATCTCCTGCTGCTTCCTATGTTAAAAGGCAAACTGTGCAGATAGTGTGGACCCCATTGTGTGGAAATTCTCTAGAGTTCATGTCTGAAAACACCTGTAGTACTGCACAATTTCACTGATTTAGCCTATTGCCACAATCATCCTGAGTAGATCCATATCCATGATGTGTGAGGTTACAAGTATTCAGAAATGGTCAGATACATGGTTCAGGGATTTATTGAAGCAATCAAACTGTCCTTTGGTTCTTCACTTCCTCTGTTCTGGATGGGAGCTCTTCTCGGGTCACGGCTGGCTCTCAGCTCATGACTCAGGGAATTCAAGGAGGAGCTGAGGGATCTGTGAACGACACTTGTTCGTCCAATGATTTGTCTGACTGCGTGTGTGCTTAAAATATAATTGTTGTGCCAACTGGTGAAAAACACTAAAGCGAGCCCTCTACCTTAACTTTGAATAACAGCAGGCATTACCTGCATCATAGGATGTTCATCGACTGGTCTGTTAAAAAAGAATAAATGAACTTACTGGCAGTCTAGTCGGGGAGAATACCTCATGTTAAATATTTGTTCCTCTTACTCCCTCTTAGCCGTGCCTCTTGGCTCACACTCATTCATATAGTTTCATTTATTTCTTCAGCTCTGCCAGAGTGCGATTTAAAAGGCAAGTCCCTCTTCAATGATATAGTCAAATCTAAATTAAACCTACACAAACGATGAAAAATAGAACAAATTGTCTTCCAGCCTATATGTTGGTCATTGGTTCCTTCGGATACAACACAACAAATTCAAAAATTACTACTTACAATGATAATGGTAAGATTAAGGCACAGACACAACCCAGTTGTCGTAAAACATTGTAATAAATAAGAAATAATAATCCTTTTTGAGTGCAGTTCACTTCTGACTGTATGGTTGGGAGGTCACGCTCAGGGTGAACGAGTCATGTACTCACATATTGCTCCATGGACTTCATGTCAACTGTCAAGAGAAGGGAAGCAAATGTAGAATGTTTCCATAAGAAATGTAATTATTAAACTTGCTACTTGACCCAGCCTTATGATGATCCGGCCCACCCAGCTGACCCTCCTCTAGCTACCCCCCTGTTGCCCCCACTCGTTGCCCCTACAGTCCCTCGGCCATCTGACCTGATGGACCCCTCTCTCGTAACGGCTCGTGCCACCTTCTCCTCTCTGCATGCCTTTGGCCTAAATCAGGCTTCTTGTTTGCCCTGGTATCCGACTTGCATCATCCCTTTACCGCTCTTCACACCCACAACATTCCTTATGGGCGATTCCATAACCATAAAACATCCACTTCTGCAGTGCAATATCAGTTTCTCCCTGGAGCCACATTCCCTTACACCTTGGATCAACTTCTGGCCTTCACTCCGAAAGTAATAGCTAATGTGGAGACAAATGACTCTCACTGTACGGGAGTCTGAGTGCACCAAAAATAATTATAATTTCCTCTTAAACTTTTAAACAACTGTGGAAAGACAGTGTCTATCCATCCGGCCCTACCCCCCCCCCCCCCCCCCCTCGGTTACATAGCTAAACCGCTACACATACAGTACAACAGAGATACTGAATATATCTGTTTGGCTGTAGTTTCTCTTTTAACAATAAGCAGGTTAGCCAAGTGACATAAGCTAACTTGCAGCATGCATTAAGCCTGAAACATGCTTCTGCGTTTTCACGGGCCCGTAAGCGCAAGAGCCCTTCCGGGTCCCTTACGTGCTTATGTATCCCTCCTTACGTGCTGACGGGTGTCGACCCCCTTTTCTAAAATTTACGGCAAAGCTCCGCAAGCTCACTCAGCCCGCAAGGCTGTGATTGGTCTGCTCTACATCCCTTCTGGAGCTGCATTTCCGGTTTCATGCCGCATAATAGCGGCAGAAATCACGGAAGATTTAGAAGAACGAATATGGACCAAATAGAAAAGCACTTGGCAGAAGATATCCGATAGTATGATCACTTGTATAACCTGTCACTGACTGGCGGATTTGTCCGCCAGAAAAAGGCTACGAGGAGCCGCAGTGGCTATGTAAATAAACAATCGACGAAGAAGAAAGAAGGCGTCTCTAAGGTCGTCTCGAAAAAGCATTACTCCGCCTAGTGTTCTGGCGCGGAATTGCTTTGTAAGACGCGCAACGGTTGGGGAAGCATGAATGAAAACGAGTCTTGCGCCACAGCGGCGTGAAAAGACGCAGACGCAGTCGCAGAAGCATGTTTCAGGCTTTACAGTCCCTCCCATTCAACTGTTAATATCTAACACACACACACACACACACACACACACACGTGGACACACACACACACACACTGCCCAGACCCTCTCTCTCTTCATCCCAGCCTCATGTAACTTTTTCCCAAGAGAGCTTCTCCCACAGTTCCCTCCTGTCTTCTCAATCCCTATCCAATCATACCTACTCGACAACAGGATTACATATCAGTCACTGATTGTGCTCTTTTGTCCCCAGTGACCTTCATCTCCGGATTTTACACAGCTCCCCCTAGAGCTTAAATAATTCTCGACACAGAGAGACATAAGCTGGTTGGCCGGATCAGTCAACCTGGTCAGATTGGGTTTGCTAAATGTTCGGTGCCTTTCTAAATAAGACATTTGTCCTAAATTACTTAACTTGGTCCCAGAATATAGATTCTGTTTTCTTAACTCAAACATGGCTAGAAGTCAAATTCCGTGCTCTCCTCTCAAAGCTAGAAAATGTACCAACTTTCAGTCTATGATGCTGCCAATCCACTGCCTTCTTCCTGCATGTTGCATTGTCATTTACGGTCCTCCTCTACGAACACTACGTTTTTTTATTTGAGTCCTCTGAGTTTATTGCTGCTGCAATCGTCAAGTGTGATGGAGTCATTATGGTTCATGATTTTAATCTTCATGCAGATGATGCAACAAAATACCCTGCAAGCGATTTTATTAGTGTAACTGAGTCTTTTAAATATTTTACAACATGTCGAGTGTCTCAGCACCAACCGCGGCAACTCTCCTGACCGATTATTCACCTTGGACACTCAACTCTATAAAACTGATTTAATCTCAGGTCACAAATGTTTAACTCTTGATGCTGTTTTACATCCAAACCTTTAAAGTCAGAAGTGCACTGTCAGTCTATGCTGGGTTTTCTGTGTTGAATCAAAGTGGCTCATCATTGTCACATATTAATCACATGGGTAACTGTTTAAATGATACATCTGAGTATGCCTTGGAAGTTGCTGCTCCACTTAAGGCCCAAACCAGTTTTTAAATCCACGTCATTTCCCTAAATAAACGATGAGTTGTATGTGAAGAGATAATGTAAACACGACAACAGTCAAATGAAAAACTTGATGGTCGTGCTGATTCAAAAACTAAGGATGCCTGAACTGTTGCAATGAACTCATCAACACACACATAGACAGATTACATCATAATTTTACTGACTGTCACTTAAATAATCCAGCCATGAGCATGAGCATGTCCTTTTAAGTTGTTAAAATCAACAAAATAAGAGCATCTATCGTGTCCCTCACCAATCCCTATCCTCCCCATAAAGAGCCTGTATTACTGTCCTACTACATCTTCTCTCCCTTCTCCCTCAGTGGATTGATGTATACTGTATCCCACTCTCTCACATTATTCCATGTGTAGTCCTGACACATTACCTCTCAAATGTTCCTACAGACCCGGATTAGGGTGTCTGCTCTGGCACTAAACGGGTTCTTGCAGTGCCCGCTTTAATCATGTCTGTTTGGAATGGGCTGTTTGCTTGGCCTGAGGTGTACAAAGAAGTGTTCCCCTTTTTATTCTAAGTTCAGTGAAGCTCGACTTAATACACAGAACACCGAACTGGAAGAGCAGTTGTTGCTTCTATGAACTCTACTTAGATTGAAAAGTCCCAGCTACCACTTCTGCAGAGCACTGGTAATCTGTTCATTCAGAGTCTATTGATACTGCGCTTCATTGGGCCCTTAAAAATACACATGCCAATTTGAGGGTGATAAGATTAACAGCTCTCAAGATATGGCCCCCCTCACCTTCTGAACCACTAGCAGTAGAAGAAGAAAAACTACCATCAATATAAATATATATGAATATATAAAGTATGTTTGCGGATTTATTTAATATATTTGTCTTTAGCCATTACTCACAGATATTTCTGTCTCGAAAAGGATATGATGTACCAAACTAGGGATGAAGCTATGTGTGACCCAACTCCTGTCGAAGAAAATGAATGAACTAAATGTGCACAGCTGGGACTGTTTACAAACAAACAGGACCTTCATCCATTAGAGAAATGAATAGTATCTTGGTGTCAGCTGTTGCAGCAGTTCTTCAAACTGTCCGGCAAAGATCCTAAAAGCTTCCCTCAATTCTCTCAATTCCATCCTGATGCTTTGTATGGTGAGAGTCGGGTAAATCAAAATTTGTATCCAAATGATTTGCTATTTCCTGCTGTCTATATGTGATGCTGCGATGTCATCAACAGAAGTTGTGGAAGCTGTAGGAATTTTTTGCATTTACTTTGAAGGCTTATTTTACTTCAATTGCTCCTGGAAAGCTTTTAATTAATCTGTTTCTTAATCCCTGAACAGGCCTATTTTCTATAATCTTGAACAATTTTCTTTGGATTTTGCGGACCCAAGTAAAATAAACAAAAAAAACGTGCATGGATTTCTATTGAGGGGACTTAAAGTATACTATGTGGTCTACATGAAGCATTACCACTTCGTGTCAGTGCTGTTTACCAGATTGCATTTGACTGGATGATGTTTTAAATGAAATGGCATCATATGTTTATACTGATATCCCAATAATAATAATAATAATTATAATAATAATAATCATAATAATAATCATAATTAAATTCAGTTCAATTGTATAGTACTTTTCAATACACTCAAAGACAGTTTACATGACATTTAAAAAAAGATACAATCCTTTGTACGAAAGACACTAAAAAAAAATTAACATTAACATAATCATTTATTTAAGTGTATTTACATTCATAAATGGGTCTTTTCTGATTGAGCTCAGTATAAAGGTGCTGCTTGCTGGGTAAGTCAGACTCATCCTCTAGTCACTTATATTGTGCAATGCAAGTCTCAGCCATATGAACAGCTGATTGTACCTGGGAATAATGAAGTGGGCTTGATGTTGTTGCAGCATGTTTGCTGGTGAATGGTCGCCGGGCCTCTCTGACTGGTTTGGATGAAAAGCAGACTCAACAGAGTCAAGTCAGGTGCAAGGCTTTTCCACTTACTGGTCTTTCTTTTCATTTATTTATTTTTTTTACTGGGGGAGTCAAGTCAGGCAGTAAGTGTGATATGACAAACAGGGAGAGCTCAAACGCTGCATCAGCTCCACAACACAGTCAGACGAGCATTTGCGGGATTCTGCTTTGTGGAGCTACTGAGGAGCGAGTGAGCAAATGAGGAACAGCTGTGCAGGGAGATCGCTGACAGGCGCAGTCAGGTGAATCCGTAGTGGACAGGAGCCGAAACCGCCAACATACAGAACAGGAAGAGACAGGAGACACGAGAGAGCGCGGGGAGAAGAAACAGCTTCATGGAAAGTTGATCAAACTGATATAGGGGTATATTTGAGCCTTTGAGAGCTGCAAAATATCATCAGTTACTGTGGAGGAAACTTGGCAGTTTAGAGAAAATTTGAGAGTTTTAGAAAAATGTGTTGCAAAATAAGTCAGGTTACTGGATATGTGTTGGTGTAATTTTGGCTACTTTGTTAATATGGGAGGAATTTAATCCGAAATAAGAAAAGCAAACATTTGGCTCCGACCCCAGACCGGCCTCTCTGGGTATTGGAGGAGTCCTAGGGAGATGGAAGGACCGATAACCAATAACTCAGTCGGAAAAAAGACCAATCATAGAACGTAACAGAGTCCATGCCGCCTGTATATTCAAGGTTTATTATTATTGAATACATCACATGAGCAAATCTCACAGAATTCAGCACTTCACTTCCTTGGGTCCTTAATAATAAACACGACAAGGGACGAAGGCAAGTTGATGACGGTTCTCAAGATATACAAGACCGATTTTTTATTTCAACTGCAAGACACCCACGTTGAATACCTGAGGGGTCAACCCTTGGAACCTTCCTAGTTTACACTTTACAACATTTAGCCAGATTTGATCATGCAGCTGCATTTATGGCAATGATCTTTCTCTGTTTAATTCTCTCCCTTTCCTCCACCTTGTTTTCTCTGACCACGTCAGCCGTCCATTTTGTTAAGTGACATGTCTAAAAGGTTTTTGTAAGGAAGCAGGTTATCGCTGTGTGAGGGTGTTGCATGATTCTGAGAGCTCCATCCACTCATTCCTTCTTGCTGTCACATTGTCAAGCTGACTGTTCATGGCTCAGGACAAAACAGCCCTCAGGCCACTGGGAGATTTCCTCGGGCTCCTGGCGGTTTGTCCTCCACTGACCTGGGTAATATTGCAAGCCTCCGCCATAGAAATAAACTTCTTATGTGGTGGACAGATTTTAAGACACCACTCAATAGCTCAGGTCACCAAGAAGGGAAATGTCCTCCCAGTCATCTGTCAATAAGTCCAGACTTTCAGAAATTCTGCTCAAACACAACCCACAACAGCCAGTAACAAGAACACTAAAATGTGAATCTGTGACCATATTACCTCAATGTCAGCACTTGTTATATCTTTCTGTAGCATTCAGCTCCTGAATATAAAGTGCTACTCTACCATTGTATTTGTGCCTTTCTCTTCTCGTACAACCTGTATCCTCTGACAGGTGACTGAGAATCCTCAGGTTTGGTGTCCATGGGTGTCTAAAACATGAATATTGTTTAAGGAGAGAACAGATCCTTGGAATCCCTTTAACCATGCCCGAGGCTGCTTTAAGTGAACTACAGTGCAGGGCCTGTTCGAAACCTGCCTGTGTGGAACGGGCTCTATGCGTGGTCTGTGTAAATGCGGCGGAGCTAATTCAGAATTATTCTTAGTCAGTTGTGATTCCTCCTGAAACAGTTCACGTTTCATTGTTTGTGTGGTGGGCATTGTGCTTAGAGCTTTTTAATAACAGTTTATGGTGCAGAGTAAAGTAAAAAAAAAAAAAAAAAAAAAAATGTTAATCTTACCTAATTTATCTCAAATGAAGATTTTAAATTGATAAAAATGAAACTGAATTAGTTTTATTACTGTTCATGTGTGGCTTGTATATAAGTTTGAATGATTTACTGAACTGGTTATTAAGATCTCAGTTAAACAATCGACACAGTCCTCCAACTAAAGTTGATAACTTTTCAAAATAAATACTCTGTAATTCGGCTCAATACAAAGCATTACAGCAACAGAACGAACATTATGCTTTTACTTTAAAGAAAAATTGCCTAACAGGAAGTGATTCTATGAATGTTATTGCCATGATTGAGATCAGCGTCTGTGCTATGTGTCTATCTCTGACTGTCTGGTTTGGTTAAATGAAATTATGAAATTATCAATTTATTAATATTTGATTTATATTGAACATATCGTGTTTCTAAATCACACTGCAATTCCCTGCGCAACTAAAAATACACATCAACAAGTGAGAAGTTGATTAGCTGTAGTTCTTGAGACGCGCCTTCGGCATACAATCACACCATAAGACCTTTTTTATAATGAGTAGGTATATCATTTAATACTTCTCCCTTCAGATAATAACAAATATGTAGGTTTGTTATTTGGACACATAAACAAAAATCTAAAAAAAAGTAGACCAAAATTCTTCAGTAAAAAAAATGATTCTCGAGGTGTTTAAAGCTGATGATTGAGCCTGTGCACTCGTGGCAATGATGACCAATTCATCTTACCTCAGGGGGAGTTATATTTCTATCCTAGGCAGCTCTCGGCTCAGCCAGCAGCAGCTCCTCTCTCCTCAGTTGCCCAGCTCCTGAGAAATCTTCATTTATAAAGATTTTTGCCGTTTAATTTCTTGGCAGCTGAAAGGATACTCTGTCTAATTCTAAAGCAAAAACGTTTTACAACAACTTTCCTGTAAGCTTCCCCCTCTTCTTGCGACTGGCCAAGTCTCTGGACACACTCTGTATCCATATTTATGCTTCTAGTACCAGGTTGCATGAGAGCTCTGATTCTCCCTCTCCTTTCTCATCTGCAATCCAATCCGTTAGACTATTTGTCCTGCTGCACCGTTTTTTAATGTAGTCCCGCTTGGTCAACAGTCCATCAATTTCCTGCCTGGACTTCATGATGTTGTTTTCAAATGACTTTATCTTTGTTTCAGACTCCTCGTTTCCCCTTCTTGTCTCTACAAACCTATCTTGGATGGAATCCAAGTTGTTCTCCAGCTCCTGTGCATCTCTAATAACAGCAGTCTGTCTTTTATTAGTCCTCTCCACCATCAGCTGAATAAAACATTTAAAGATCTCCTGCTGCAGAGGGAGACGGCTTTGTCTCAATCATCCTCACAAGGGGGATGTGTTCGCATGTTTGAGAGGCATGATCCGTTCTACCAGGATGTGGAAGCAGTGAATAGATGCTGAGGACTTACAAAATGAACATGGTTGAATTAAGGTTCCCAGGGAGTCTGAGTTGTAGCTGTAGAATTACAGTTGTTGAACAGTTAAATGGCTCACTGAGAGCCCTAATGAAGGTGTTTATCTTCCTACTAACACAGAAATGCTTGCCATTGACATTTTATTTAAGAACTCCTTCAAATCATCCAATATATTTAACCAAATTAAAACAAAATCCAGCAACTTATTGTGTGTATCATTTATTCAACCCCCTCAGGCTCCCATACATTTCAACCTATTTTTGTCCATAGAACATGCTAAGGAGGGTCATTCTCTAGCTGACTTGACATGAATAAAATATGTTACACTAAGATATATTTTATTGAAATGTTAACTATGGTTCCTCAAAGAGTTATATTTGTGTATCATACAATAACCCCTACAGCTACTACGCAGTCCACAGTCTGACTTCTCATGGGATTGTATGTAAGTCCAGCACTAACAACTGAATGTCAGGATATCTGGGCATCTGATGCATTGAAATGCCTTTATATATAGAAAAAGAGAGTTTATTTTTATTATATGCAATTATTACTTGCTATAGTAGCTCTTTAATATCAATAAAAACCTACTACCTACACTGTCCTTTACACACAAAATAAAGATACACTGATTGTTTTTTTTATACGTTATTACTTCAGACAAAATTTTTAAATAAGTTCTTCTTCTTATTTGTCCCTTTAATCTACTAGAATAAATAATGATAATAAACTGTATGCAGCACTTTTCAAAACAAACTCACAAAGTGCTATACATGAATAAATAAACATTTCAGGCAAAGGCTAAGGCAAATAAATCCAGGCACAAATAATATGGAAAATAAGATAAATAAACCACCTAACAGTGAAACGATAACAATGGATAAGAAACAAAGAGGAAGAAAAGGAAGAAAATTGGCAACAATAAAAAACAATAACTAATAGCCTAAGAACACAGAATAGCACTCAGAAGAATGTCTACCTCCACCAAAGCCCAACAGTCTCCTTAAAATCAACCAAGCTGCACCAAATATGCCCACACTGATATAGAAATAACTTCTCTAAATATGAAATGACAATGACTAATACATTGGTGGAACCGCCCCTTTGTCCCAGTCTGCACCATTTGTCCCATCCTAGCACCAAGTGCTGTGGAAAGCCATTCTTTTTTTTTTTTCTTTCTGCTGACAAGTAAACAAACAAACAGAAACAGGTGAAGGCATCACATCATTGACTGAGGTAAACAAATGTTGTTCAAGTGTCTGTGGGAGCACAGACACTGTAGAGGCTCTGGACGAGCCCCCTCCATTGATCATCTGCCTTCCAGGGCCGTGATCCTCGACAGTCCCCAGTAAGACTATGGAGTCAAGCTGGACATCTACTGCTTGTAGGTATTCTATCTCTTAATAAATACATGCCCACTCACTCACTCACTCACTCACTCACTCACTCACTCACTCACTCACTCACAGAAACAGACAAAGGAGCCCTGTCAGCACACTTGGCTGCTGGCCAGGGGCCACTCAACAATTTTCATGGAAATGTCATATCTCCTCTTCTCTTCTCTTTATTCTTTTTTATCATTTATGCTTCAACTCACATTCACCTTACTTTACATCTACTGAGGCCTTTTTCTTTTTGTGTGTTAAGGAAAACAGGGAAACAAGATTTGTACATGTTGTGCTGAGTGCCAGAGCAGACGTCTGAAGGGGAAATGGCAGTTGAAGATGAATGTGGAAGGAAGGGAAGAATCGCTCAAATAGGTACAAAATGTACGAGTTCTCCTGCTTCGTCTGCCTGTTATAACCAACATCCACTTGATAGACTACTTTCACAATGCTGTTGTGAAGTCACGCAAACAATCGTCAAAAACAAACTGACACCCTTTAATGCTGCAAGCAAACCTCTTAGCAATGTTGCTCTACGATGGAGTTAAACAAGAAAAATCTGAGAATGTAATTACTGTATATGAGTACAAACTGATGTAGAAAGATTGTTGCGTTTGAACTAAACACTACTGGGTTTTTATTATGGCCTTGGATATATTCCTGGATTAAGCAGGAAGACAAAGATATTTCACGTACTGTGGGGTGTTCGCCAGAAGTGGGAACGATTGGCACGTGATAAATCACCACAGCACTCAAGTGTTTTACATGATTAGATGGTGGAGGGAACATTAAATCATGCTCGATTTGCTAATTGACTCGCTGCACGACCCTTATCTCTGTGCATTCTGGCTGCAAGTATTCTCCATGCACAAATGAAAATGACTGTCCCCTAAAAAAGAAATGAGCCTTTATCATATATAGCCCATTGTTTGATGCCTGGCTTCATGTCTCTTCTCTCTCCGACCTCTTATATTTTATCTTTTTTGTTGAATTAAACAAAGGCAGCCAGATAGATCAGTCAGAATTGAGCAACGTCATCAGAGTCAGAGACAAAAAAAAAAAAAGGGGGGGGGGGTTGCATGTGGTGATGTGAAATATGGGGAGCTGACCTTGAAGAAATGTCCAATTTGTGTTAGCAGTGGGGGCTTAATTCTGGCTAAGCGGCGAATTCTCTGAGCTCGGAGGATGCAAAAATATCCAGTGGTTAGGCATGCTGTTGGACAACATAAATTATAAGCAAAGTCATGGCTAAATATATAAATATAAGGCTGTGCTTGATTAGATCTTTTTAATTTCCACTTATAATATTTAGCATGTGTACAGTAGAAAAAGTCCAACTTGTTTCAACTCTGCTTTTACCCAGTTGTTATTGTGCTGAACAAAGACAGTATGCATGTAGCCTCATTGGTATGTTAAACGCTGGCGCCGTTCAACAAGATCTCAATGGGTATTTATTGGCGCTCGTTCAAGGACAACTGCTGCACTGCTAGGAGGTTTCTCGTTAGCCCCCCCGGAGGATCTGTAATGATGAGAGATTCTTCAGTGAAGCATTGTCACCCTGGCAGTGCCTACCTGGAAGTCGAAAGCGTGGGAGCATGGAAGTCATTGCCATGGAAACAAGCACAACACTGAGAGCGAAGAAGCTTTCATCGGGAGCGCAACTTAAAAACTGTACTGCAGAGGGAAAGAATGCTCCAATTGATTGGTCCACCAGCGCTGATGGAAGTGCAGACGTCTACCTTGTTCCATTTTCCCAGGTCACGTGTGTAGCACGTTTTCTTCCCCACATCATCTGAAAGACAGGTGTAACAAATGGTCACGGTGCTGTGCAGAGGCAACAGACAAACGCCTGGAGGGAAAAGCACAATCTGTACAGTAGCTTCAAAGTGAGGTCTGGATGGCCGAAGCAAATTCAGTCCAGATGGAAGGTGTTTTTTTTCTTCTCTTATTTGATTAATCGTGTTGTGTTACTGTGAGGAATATGAAGCACTTCTACACATCAGCCCTGAAAATGCCTTATTAGACCTTGTAAAGAGTAAAGGACTAAAGCACCAAAAGATGTATCTCCCAATACTAAGGTAAAGAAAGATCCAGAGAGATTTCTGTGAGGTAGAGCGCAGGCCAGGGAGACAGACTTCTCACCTCCGTTTTGAGAAACAGAGCGTGATGAACAGCACGGCACTAAGGGTAATTTGATTTACTTCAACTTACTTCTGTGCCCCTGTCACAGAGACAAATGCTGTCCTCTTGTACTGTCAAATTTAAGGCAGAATGACCCCAGTTTCCTGCTGATTGGTAAAGCAAAAAAATCCCTCTGGAGTGCAGCGGCCAACTCGTGGCCATTGGGAAGCCAGCACAGCCAATATCACACATGGTTGGCTTTGGTATTAAGAAGGATGAGATATCTATGGAGGAAGCTAAAGTGCACAGACAACAGAGGATGAGTTGTCAGCGCTTTGGAAGGAAAGGTGATAACAGAGCGGCTTTAAGTTCCAGAAAATGCTCCCGACTACAGAGAGAGAGATATTACCAACATTAAGAACAATGCTTTTGACAGAAAGGTTTATTTGTTTGACATCCTGGTGGACCAGCAGTCTAGGACACTTACCGCAGATTTACATCACACCTTGTTCGACCCCCCCCCCCCCCCCCCCCTTCCAGTTGTTGTTTCTTGTCTCTCTCTCTATTGCCAAAATAAACTTTATTACAAACAAGTTAGATGCTGCAGTTAAAGTCTGTTGTTGCATTCGGTCATTGCTCAAGCAGCATTGAAGTTTCCCTGTGTATAAACACAACCTTCATTTAAGTGGAAGTTCCACCACAAGATCTTTCTTTGTCTGGGAAGTTTTGATCATATGACATGACCTTCATGGAGGATACACTTTTATCCAGTTAATGTGAATTTGGAAATATTTCCTTAAAAATGTCAGGTTAGGGATCATTCATTTAAATCAGGAGAGACTCAGAGAATGGAATTAAATGTATTGTGAACAGAAGAATAGACTTTGATCCCCGGCGCAAAGTTGAACACCATGGAAGCAGTCTTATGAATTATGTGCTTTGGACATGTGACGTCCCCCCCCCGAGACTAGGCCCCAGTGGAGGATGAAGAGGGGACAACTGATGAAGGCTTGTGTTTCGACGGTTTAAAGAGACTGGATGACTCTCCAGAGCTGAGGGGGACAGCTGAATGACAGGGGGGGAGAGAGAACTGTCTTCCTGACTGAATTGATTGGTCGATTGTGTTGCCAGTCACACCGTGTTCCTAAAGAAGATCATGTGATGTGATCTGCTTCACTGATACATCATGAGCTCCAGGACAGCAGCCCAATACACCTTGTGGTTGGGTCATTGGCTGAACTCAACAACAGCCCAGCCCTTTAAATGCCTGTGACCGTCATAAAGTTGCCATTCGACTGAGCCTTGACGTCACTCTACTGTTAGTGTTGGAGTAAGCCACTGCTTGTTGAAAATGAAGCAGATTTTTATTTTCTCTGCCATTGTGCTGCTCTCTCTAAAGGCAAATTTATGTCGCTTTTACGTACGAAGGGTGAAATATTGGATTCAACAATGCTACCGCCACTGGCCACATACTTCCCATGAGTCCTTTATATTACCATGGTTGTTAAGCAATACATCTAATAGGGCAGTGAGGGCAGGAGGCCTATAGTTTCTTTCCATCTTTTGTCACCTCTCATCTTCTGAGGCTCTGTTCAAAAGCTTTCGCCATTGTAATATCCTTGTTTCTGTGAGGATTGTGTGTGCTGTTTGTGGTTTTGTTGTTGTCTCCTCCTTCCCTTCTTCTTCTCCCTGTGCAGGTTGGTTGTGGCAGGGGGCGTGGCTGGCTCTGGCTGCTACAGACGAGACACACCTGCAATCAATCTCTACTCATCGTCCACCCCATAAAGGCCTGGTCTTTCCACCACTTCAGTGCCGGATTATTCCTTACTCGACGGTAGCATGTGCGCTGCAGAAGCGCTTTACTTTACTGCATTTGGATACCATTTAACCTGTGTTTCCCTCCTACGCAGAATCTCCTGGTGACTCTCTGCTCAGCGTCTCATCTTGGTCTCGTCCAGGATCACCCAGCCAGCCGGCCAGCCAGCCCGCCAGCACCCGGCCGCTCCACCCTGCACCTGCCTTCACTTCAACAAACTCTGTTCATTCTTCGACTTTTTACCCGCCTGTGTCTGCTTTGGGGTCCGAACCTGATTCAGACCCTAACAGTTTCTTCTCGCTTGGTCTATCTAACATTTCATCTGTTTCGTCCTTGACTTTGTCCGTTTCAGGATACGTATATGAAGTTGCCCATAATTGAACCTTAATATCACAGACGACTTTCTACAGCACTTTTTCACACATCTATCACCACTCTCCAATAAGTGGAGGCTGACTATGAAGTGTAAAATCAGCAGATTTCCTCAACGTGGACTATTGTGACACCTAATTTGAAGATTTTACAGTCCTCTCCATTGAAGACAGCTTTTGTCAGTAATCTCACTTCAGAACCTGTAGTCACGATGACACATGGGGACAGCGGGCTATGTGCTACCACACTCCTGGCCACTACAGCAGTTAGGTGATCAGAGGGAATGGGTTTTACCGGGTGTCACTGAAGCCAAATTAGGCCAAATTGATGGTATTGCTCCTCAGGCTGCCCCACTGGGACAGTGTAAATCACTTTGCTGCTGAGCAATAACAAAGTCAGCTCATGGATTAAAAACACTCTTGCAATGAACTTTTCTTTTCAAATCTCAAGCTACGCTAATATGACATTTTGAGAGAACAGGACCCTTGAAGCAAAAGCCACAGTCATCCTTGTAACATACTCGCATATACCATACCACTGCTATTGTCTGCCAGGGGCTGACTATAATAGCGTGTTTTGATAAGAGTGTGTGTGCCACCAGCATATTACGAGGCAGTTAATAGGTTTTGCTTGCTTTCATCTGCAATTCAAAGGATTTTGCTGTGCAAACATAATAATTTGCTTCCTCTGTCCTAATGCCCTTGTTACATCTCGTGGGTAAATGCATATTTAGCCCACATTTAGTCATTGAGGATTTTGAAGCGGACATTTAAGGTTGTGTGTTTTTTCACTTGATCTTGTCTTGGCTCTATTTCCACACCTATTTTCCCTCTTTAGGACTCCCATGCCCCGGAGGGTTATATCTTTGAAAGTGAAATGAAATAAATAAAATAAAATAAATAAATAAAAAGGATCATAGGCTGAAATCAGATTAGTTTAATACAATGTGGAGCGCTTCATAACACCTTGTTATGTTGAGGCATGTCTAATATCTTCATAGTACAGTATTAAGAGTATAGATTTGTAGTGTAATAACAGTATGCACACATTGAATCAATGTGCACAGTTTACAGCAGCACTCACTGTCCTCATCACTAAGCCTTACTGTACTTGCGACTTGTCAAGATGCAGGAAAAAGCCTAGAAAGTATTAAGAGTATTACGTTCAAAGGAACTAGTTAGTGTCACAATCGAGCGGATGTGCTGAACCCACCACCATGTAGAAGGCTTTTTACCAGAGGCTTAACAAATGCTGAAATGTAAGAGCTGAAATCTGCAAATTAAAAAAGGGGGGCTGCTTCCTCCTCAAATCCCAGACTCCCAGTGTTCCAATTCCCAGAGACACTATTTTAATCACCTTGTAATATTGCCCCATTCCGGTTCCTTCTTTCCCACTCCTTCTCCCTCTCTGTGGCATTTAATTTATCCTCAATGCACGATTTAAGATGGAGAGTGAGGGCCGCGCTCCTAACGACTCTCCCAAAATTATGCATATGTTTATTGAAAGGCTTGTAAAGCTCACTTGCACACCCACGCCGCCACCACCTTCCCACTCTGCGATAAATCCCTTCAAGGTTTCAAGACAGGTGATTTGAATGATTTATATCTCCCCTTACTTACACATCGCTGTAGTTTCCTTGTAAATGTAAAACATTGTGGTGTACCCCAGCACTTTGCTGATTGGAGATCCACTTCCCCTGAAAACCTTTGCTGTGGCATGGTCATATTTTACCATTTACTAATTGGGAACTGAATGTCTGCATACCTTAAGCAGAGTGTGTGATGGCTGCTGGCATTTTGTTAGCACGATAATGACATTTACACACAGGGAGCAAAGACATGGATGCATGATAGGCCATTGGGTATGAGTTAAATGCCATGGATGTATGTATGTACATACTGACGCTGTTGTGGCATATCAGGACCCTTTCATCACCACATCAGTGGGGCAGCAGTGGCTGCAGCACAGAAACATTACTTTTGTCCTTTTCCTCTCTGGTGCTTCGACAACTGGGTGACCTCAAGGCTCCCTTTGTATTTGTCTCACATAAGGTCCACTTGTCGGGAGGATGGCGAACATAATGTAATGATGCCCAGACAGGGTTTGGTAAGTGGTCAGACAGCTACGAACCACGAAGCAGATGGACTGATGTACCCTTTACTGCGCTGAATGTCATTGGCTGGCATTTCCCACCATGCCTCGTGGATAAGACTGCTGAAAATGGCTTGGAGCTAGAGAGGAATGCTCACCTCAGTCTAACAATGTGCAGGCAAAGAAGCACTTGAGGTTGTGATCAAACGCTTGAGATTCAAGTTGATCACTTCAGGAGCTGATCATCCATTGAGCTTGACAATGAAAGCAGGTTGGTAGGTTGGAAAAAGGAAATTCAATAATTTATTAATATCTATTTAATATTACTAAACGATTTGAACCAAAGTGTGAATGTGTGTGATGTCTTTTATGCTTGTAATGAATATCCAATAGTAATAGCTGAGTGTGAGTGTGTGTGTATAATCTCTTTTTCACTTCCAGTTCTTCCTGTTATATAACATCCTTCAGGTTATTTAAGTTTTATCATGGTCATGGTGAATGTGTCTCAATACTACAATACCCATAAGCCTCCAACACAGATACCATGAATAATATTAAGAAGAAGCCAGTCAGAGGTATCAAACAGAAAGGTTGGGCTTGTCCCTGCAAAATAGTGTTGGTGGGTGTGGGCGTATATTTTGATTTGATAGAGGGTTTGCATGCTGGGAAACAATCACAATCCTCAGAGTGGCTCATTCTCTGCAAGAAAATGTCACAAAAACAGTAAAAGATGTCGACAGAACGATTGTTGTCAATGATGTCAGAAGTTGCCATTTTCATTGAGATCTTTATTGACTCAATAATGACAGATGTGGTGGTAAGCAATACACTCAAATCCACGGTTTAAAACACTACTTTGAAAAAAACTGTTTCCAGTCAGTTGGTCTGTTTAGTGGGAATCAGACTTAAGCCAATTATTTGCCAAATAACAACCACCTGCAAGGTCTCTGCAAAACAGAGAAAACAAAAAAGTGTTTATAACAAGAGGCAAAGGAGAGACGATAAGGTCTAAGTGTTTTTTTGTCCCCCTCCCTTCTTTAATTTGGAGACTGCCGTTGGCAGTAGCAATAACTGTAGATTAGCAGTGGGGGATTTCTCTGGGGATTTTGGCTACAGAGGAAATGGTTCCGGGCCGCTCCTCTGCAAATGTTTCTCTTTCCAAAGCTCAGATCTCTCTGCTTCATTGTCTTCGCAGCCCCCGTATTTCCCCTCGTTTTACGGCTCTTCCGAGGGACAATTTGTGTGTTGGGCCCTGGTTTTATTTGTTGGTGCTTGGCGAAGGGTAGGAGAGGACGTCAAATGAAACCCATTAATCACCTCAAAGGCTATAAGAGATAATTGTGAAGGGAGAGTGAGAAAGACATTGAGAGAGGGAGACTGAGTGAGCGGGGCGAGGAGAGGTAAGCCAGTGAGAGGAGTCAGGGGAGAGCAAACAAAATAAATCAGGAAGTGGTTTGGGGATTCTTACATATAACAGCCTTTGCCTTCAATTTCCGCACTTACTCGTTCTCCCAGAGCAGCGGCAGACGGCTGATTGAGTGCAGCAGAAAAGTGAAATATTAGAGTAAATACATGACTTTTCAAGCCCCCATGATGCTCAATTCACGGCGCCTTGTACCATTTGTTTAAATTACACGGCAGCATCGAACTCAAATTTAGAGTCGGCTGCCATGGCTCAGACATGTACTTTATGAATGAATTGTGAATCTCTGTACTAAAACAAAGCAACAATAAACATGTCACCCACTGTTGCTCTTTGGGATCATCAATCCCATTTATGGTCAAAAATCAATATCTCCCCAGATTATAATAGAGTGTATACAGCATGTGCTGCGTGTGTCTTTGTACTGGAGTCTTGACGTGAAGCGGCTTTGCTCTATGTTGAGATTTATTTATAAATGTTAATCTCCCATGTTGTACACACACTTTGTAAGAGTAAAAAGATGAATATAACCCCTTACTGTTAGTCATGAATATGTACCCAGTGGTAGATTTACATTATTTTGCTCGGAACGCCAGTAACCGACAAACAAAAATCCAACAAACAAGAAGATGAATGGACGTGAGGCGTGCAGAAGGGGAATTCATTCTGGAGACTTGAACGAATCATGATTTATCTCAGTGACGGGGAACTGAATGGGTCAAGTTGGAGACCTTAAATGAAATGCAAATAACTATTAAAATGAATGGCTTCTCAAATTATCTCATCCTCCCCCTGCCAGCTCCCTGAACTTCTGATGAACTAAAAAACTTTATTTTCATCATTAGCCGACGCAGCACACAGGCAGATGCTGTGCAAGTGCATGCGGTTCACGAGATTAGTTACAGAAATATTTTTTAATAAAGCTCCACAAAAATCATTTTTCATGATTTCTTCCCACTCTAATAAAGCACGTTTACAGTCGACTGTGATGATCTGTGGCCATTAACATTTAATTGATACAATAAAGACACATCGATTAGTTCAATTCAATTCTGAAAACGTTCTATCCTCCGGGGGCTTGAAGTGACGTACAGCTAATCAATGTTTAGTGTCCCTCATAACATTTTGTTGGCTTGCTTTGATTGTGTACCTGCAGTACCAATCTATTGCAGTATTTGTTCATGCATTTATCCATTTATATAGTAACTTGTATATTTATCCTGTATTTATCCATCATAATCATATATGTTTTTATCTCTTTGTAGCAGTAAGTACTGCCATGCTCTTTACTCTAAATTCTTGCCTGTGTTTATGCTTGTCTTATTTTTCTTGTTATTTTGCTATGTTATATTATTTATTATAATAGCTACTTTATATTTTGTTATGTTCTCATTCCCATGGGATCGTCAAAACATCTATCCCTCCATCCATCCCTCCATCCATCCATCCATCCGTTCACAATATCCCAAACCCAACCCATTGACACTGGTTATTGCTTTACTAATGTTACAAAACATATTTTTTCATTTCACAATCGACATTATAACACATGCACGTCACCAAATTATCATCCGTTTAAAGTCAGGGCACATTAAACCTATTTTATTGTTTCCTAACTCCAGGTGTCATGTGACTATTCTGGTCCAATCATATGAGTAAGTGATCACCATAATAACCCTGAGATTGCCTCCGGGCACATCAAAATTGACTCTATTATTTTCATACTATTAAATTAACTCTGTAACCCAATGGGCCCCATATGAAAACATCTGTATTTGTTACATCAGATGGGTTTTCATTCGTCACCTATTTTTAATTCCATCATCAAGAGACGAAAAAGTAAATGAGAGGACAGATATTTGATCATTACATTATTTTACATTATTACATTTATACAATATTTCTTACAAACTGATATTTGCTCTGTCAACAGCTAACCTAACCGAACTTGCCTATATGAAAATCTTACTTACGAACCCATGTCGTTTTCTAAAGTTACTTCTGAAATTGAGACTTTAGACAAAAGTGTGAACCTTTTTTAAAACCCATAGTAACATACAATTGTTATGGGACTGCGAATGTAATTATTTTAACCAACCTTCTTTTCCTTTGCCCCCTTCGCAAAAAACCTCTGCAATTCTTGAACTTTCTTCGTCATGTCTCGGTTGGATATCGCAAAGTTCCGCATCTGATATTGTGTAGCTTGCCATAGGAATGAATACTCCTCATGTTGACTGGCATACGAGCACAGAGCTATGTGGAAAAAAGGCCTTTAATCTACTCTTGGTACTGTGAGTCGTTCAGGGAGCCTGAACAAAGTGGGCCATTTTCACCAAAAAAAGTCGCTGCCTGTTTAGAAAAAATCTTCACAGAATTAGGAGTAATCAGAAACACTTCATTAGCAGCACTTGTCGGTACAGCCCCTGATAAATTAAGCCTATTATGTGCAAAGGGCCAATAAAATATCACATCTTCAATAATTGAGGTGTATTAAATGGGTCTGTCTTTTTAGGTGTCAGAACAGGAAGTCCATCCTCTCTGTGCTAATCTGCTCCAGTAATGAGGACAGGCTCATTTATTGATGACTACTTCCTACAAGACACTGTATGCAACACTCATTCTGCTCTTTTCAATCTTCAGAACATTTCGCTGGTACTGATAATTCTGCATGAGTCAATAGCAGTGTTATATGCTGATATAAGAGTCAGTCTCCCACTTGCTATGCGTTGTGCCAGGGCTCAGCAAGGAGAAAACACACATTTGATTCAGACGGCGACGTTTCACAACAGAATTAGACGGCTGTCAGCGGCTGCCAAAGTTTTGCAATAGGATATGCAAATGTGATGATGAGCTGAAGAGAGTGAGCGAGAGAGAGAGACGTGGAAATGATCTTGAAATACAACGGGTTGAAGCCAAATAAGTGTGAGCTGTCACAGCTCGCTCAGAGTCCCAGTCCTCGTGTTGCTCCCATCATTCAAATTGGCCAGAGCCTTGTGGTTTCCTGCCACTTTTATTGTGTCTATTTATTGTTGGCTGTTGAATCATTTCACTTATCCGCCCTCTAGATATGTGGCTTTAGTCACTGAAAGGCCTTTGATTTAAGGCCCAATTAACAGAAAAGCACCACAGTTGCTTGTTTATAACACTGTGCGTCAGCGATGCATTGACTTCAGGCTCTGTACGACTTTTTACTGTTTCCTCATAAGACATAGTGTGTGTATCGTGGCTGCAGGACGTATTCATCAAACTGAACCGAAACCAAATTAGGGACCTTACCTTTTAATTGCAACACTCATCACTTTAAAGGTTCAGTGTGTAAGATTTAGGTCAAAGGGATTGAATGGCAGAAATTGAACATAAAATAATCCTTGTGATCTTTTCACTACTGTGTAATGGTCTAAATTGTGCAAATGTTTTGTCTTCTTTACTCTAGAATGAGCCCTTTATATTTAAATACTCTATATGTACATCAGGACTGCGTATTCTCGACAGAGGCAGCCATGTTTTTTTTTACAGTAGCCCAGACTGGAGAAACTAAAAAATCTTTTTAGTTTTCTGACAACTGAAGGCTGCCACAAGATCTCTGTCATGTTTGGAAGGGAAGGAGAGGGTGAGGTGAGGAGTATTCAGCTGCAACATGCAGCTTCACCGCTATATGTCACTAAATTCTACACACTGAACCTTTAACATCAATAAATCTCAAAATATTAAATGAATGGAAACAGAGTATAAGCATGTGGTTTGTTTACCCGGGTGCTGTCAATTTTTCCAAAAACCAAGGCTGACCAAATTTGACATGATACACATTTACACCTTTCGTTCAAATATATTCAAACCCCGCCCAACAAGGTCGAATACCTGATAATGTCCATTCGTCTGTGGCTCCTCCTCAGGGGGGGTGAGCCCACAGATTTATTCAACAGCAGTTATACGGTACAAAGATGACAAACAGCTTAATCTTCGAACGTTACTTTGTCATCTAAAGTGAAGAACCCAAAAAGCTTCCACTAAGTTGGTGTTGTAATTGTCTTCACAGGACGGCTTGGCTTCCATTTTCCTATTAATACGACATAATATTACTTTGCTTACTTTACTTATAGGTCAAGAGCACAGGCAATAGGTCAACCTGACTGTGATAACCTTCTGTTGGATATGAAGACAAACTACTTCAGACGGTCTGATATGCTTTTCGACTGTATATTTTGATTTTAAATGGGTCATTACAGGTCAAATACAAATTTTTGCCACACTCAAGGGAAAGTTATTATTTTTGAATAAAAAGTGACAGCCCTAGTTCACTGTGACCATGACTTGACAGGCAACAGCAAGATGGAACTCTTCAGGATGTTTTAGCACTATTTTATGCTTTATTCTTGTTTATCGCAGGAAAAAAGGATTGCTCATGAGACTTTTTTTAATGAAATGCATTGTGGGCCACATCAAACTGTCTTATATGTGAACTAAAGGCCGGATGTTCCTCACCCCTGATCTGCGGAAGACTACCCAAAGAGTATGTGTGCACTTATCACCCACAGCCCAGACTGGAATATGTTAACCTTCAAGAATGAGGAGTTACATTTGCATAAGCTGACAACTGTAAACGAAAAATTACAGACTCCTTGCTTCTCCATCTGTCAATCGGTATTTATTGTTTGCTGAGCAGAAACTGTACATGAGCATGACACATGTCAGAGATTTGTTTCTCTATTCTCCAGGCTCTGAGCGAGTTGTTGGAAGTCGTCCTTACAAATTGTGATTCGGTGTTCAGAGGCCATCGGAACAGGATTTGTGTTTACTCCAGTTCTAAGGTATTCCACTTAAAATCCTCCCGCCTCCTCCCAGGCTCTGGCAACGTCTCATTTAAAAAATGTCTTCACGTGCTTGGTAAAAGGCCGAAAGCTGTGATTAAGTTTGCTCATTACCATCACTCTGACGGAGCACACCGGCGTTATTTTGCACAGGTCAGGCAGCCTGAGAGCAATATTCATAAGAGAATAATGTCAGCGGTGCGCTCATTAGGAGGAGGACCGACATCCCCATTTGCCCACTTTTAGAATTGTAAAGAGTTTCTTGAGGGGCGCAGGGTCAAAAGCATATTAAAAGAACACTATACAAGTGCCAACCTTTTTAGGTAATGGCCAAGATTGTTCAGGAAGTTGGCCGCTGGGCTCAACAAGGACGACAAGGGGCTGTGGTAAGACTTACCAGCTGCTTTTTATTGATGTTAATTGATTTAGTTTCACTGGGGCACATTGATGTACTCGTCATCTATATTTTGCTTTAATTGGATATGCCTTCTTCCATGAACGGAGACGACAGAAATGAGTTTTCCACAATGTCAGCTTTAGGTGTGGATCAAATTCTAAATGAGAGTGGAGGTGATTATCATTGACAACCTGCTCCAAGTGTGTGTAACTGGGACAAAACTGTCAAATAAATGAACAATATGATAAAAAATGCTGTGCTGATTTCGTTTAGTTTCAAAGAACTAGGTTGTACAGTGTTGTTTTAACTGTGTGTTATGAGGCGACGTGAACTGGCTCGTTATTATTAACTGCTAGTCCTGCTCTCAGAGCTAGCTCCCTTCACATTCACCCTGCAACATATAATTCCTGCTGTTTACTTGTAATGTCTGCCTATGTGTCGGCAGACTGAGTAGGGAGGTCAGGCAGCACTCGCGCTCTTTAGCCGAACTTCCCCGCGTCTTGCACCAGCGGGCTCGTGAACCAAGACTTGGTCTACTCGACGTCCCCTGCGGCCATGCAGGCTCTGAGCTCAGACACTGCTGTATCGTTTCAGTTCAGTGATGGGGAAGTGTCCCCGTGCATTGTGAATTAGTGACGTGAATACATAAACAAACCTCCGACTAGATCTTAACACCGTGTGTGTTTGTGTGTGTGTGTGTGTGTGTGCTAAAGGGCCCATTTTTGGTTTCAAAACCATCATCTGAGGACATTTTTGCCTGTCCTCACAACATAAAAGACTTCATTTAAGGGTTAAAGTTAGATTTGTGTCAGGAGTTGGGTACAACGTTTTACTTGTGAAGCTTAAGGTTAGGGTAAGTGGCTAGGGAATGCATTAAGTCGGTCATCTCACACCTATGTAAAGATAAGAAAATTGTCTTGTGCCATCTCAGAACGTCGCTGCGAAAATCGCCGCCTGCCCGCTCATCTTTAACTTTTAGACAATTCACCTGGTCAAATGGACAGTTGTGTTGAGGAAAGTCGGTGGAGCAAAGAGGGATAGAATAAAAGAGAGAAAGGCCATGGACAGAGATACATGAGTCAAAATATGGGACATGTTCACCAATAAGGGACCAAGTAAGTCCAATCTTACATTGTTGTTGCTCGTGTTCATTTTAAGGACCTTTTCAGAAAGTTGCTATTGAAAGGTCACCATAAGTGACAGAAACTGTTTTGTAATCACTGAAAACAGGGCCTGGACAGAGAAGTCCGAACCCCGGCTGCTCTCTCCCCCTCACACAGGGAGCCAGACACTGCAGCAGTTGAGTGTCAGATTGATGGTTTCAGACATCAGACGTGGAGTATTCCCTCCCAGTTGTGATGGAGGGAAGGAGATGAGATTTTCTAAAGTTGCTCAACCACCCAACAAACAGCACACTGGCATCTTAACAACCCTGACATAGTGCAGAAATGTTTGCCCTGCTGACACTGAGGCTTAAAATGTGATTTGTTACAACTTGTGTGTTATTTTTCAGGATTTAGACATACTTTTTTATCAGTTATAATAAAACTGCACTCACTGAAGTACGTGCTGAGATCTGGAAATAAGGACAACAAAGTGCTAAAGCTCTGGCATTAAACTCAGTGAATACAGATTTTCGTAAGACTTTATTCTCCAGTCACAAATCACAATAATAGTACTGGTCAAAACACCACAGAATACCTTCAACTTATTTAGTGCAGAGTTTATAAAGACAGGAGTGATGCTCAAAACAGCAATAACATTATAGTAAAATGAAATTATTCTAAAACGTTTTGGTTCAAGTGTCTCTCCATGGGAATTCAAAAGATGCCTTTATACCGGAGTGCTGGGCGGTGAGGCTAAGACACACTGACCTACGACCCCTCCCCAACCACACCACAGAGACATCGTAAATACACAAACGCACACACACACTTACAGCATTCCAATAAGCTTGCTATAGCTTAGTTATCTAGATTGTCTAGAACTCCAGTAGCAGCCCACACACATTGCGACGGAAATATCGAATGAAGTATGGAGGCTTTTCTCCTCCACAGTTTCCTGACAGCCAAGATCACACTTACCACGAGCAGTTTGAACTGCCAGCACAGGCCACTGGTGCCGAGTCTGAGCCAGTGGTTCAAACTGTGTGTGTGTGAGAGACAGCTGATGGAAAGGGAAAGATGGGAGACGTCTCTGAATAAGAGACGATGTAGTGGTTCAAGGCTTTGGTTTCAGAAAAGATTTTACTGGTGGCGTTATGAGGAATGTCCAACCCATTAATGTAGTTTTTTGAACATTTGTTAATTAATGTGATATTAAAACCTGTTTTAATGTAGTTCATCTAAGAATAGTCATGTGATTGAGTTTTTCCATTGCAGTACATTGTGGTTGGTTGGTCCAATATTTTGAGAAACATCGGATATTGCCATGAAGTTCAGATATTTTTTGGTGCCATGACTATAAATGATTTCAGCAATCCATTGACCTCTTATTTATTGATCACAACCAGTCAAAAGTGGCCCCTACATCTATTTAAGATTTGGCGTTCCACAGGGGCAGCTTATCCATGGAAAAACATCTGTCCCTCTTCACATGTCAGCTGTTTCAAAGTGCAGATCACTTTCATTCAGACGACAAAGACAGGGAACATTTATCACCCTATCTATCTTAGCACTACTTTGCAGTTCAACCTCTGAATGATGCTGTGAACAAGAACCTGTTGGCAGTAAACGAGTAAAGCTGGCTGGCAGATATATATATCACTGCTGTGACCTTGTAGTGTCGCAAATCATGGATGTGGAGGTTGTGGAGGCGATGCCAGATATTTCATTGTGACAAGAGGTCGTGAGATTTATCACGAGCCATGCGATTCAAACCGGCCCTTGACAGTGGGAACCGAAACCCCACTTTCACTCTCCCTGCCACCGTACGTCTCACCCATATACAGTAATCATCCACCCCATTCTCCCCCTCAGTCCATGACTGCATCTCATTTTCTCACTTCATTTTTGACACTGAGGTTAAAACCATCAGCTGGAAATGTACGACCTACCGCGGAGCAAGGCATGGTTCAATAATCAATCTCCCACGTTAACAGGGTTGCGCTGATCCCGCGTGGAATTAGTTGCCATGTTGTCTGGAAGCTTGCAGTTCAAACAAGTATGTTGTGCAGAGCTCAGTAGCTTTGAAGAAAACCTTCAACCTGTCTGGGTTAAGAGGTTTGTAGACAGATGAGCTGGATATTGCCGCAAGTTGAGAAACTGTTGGGTTTTCTCTACAGAACCATAAACAACAACGACCGAAATCTTTTCTCGAACCGTGAAATGGCCTTTTTTGTTAGTAATACTTCAGCTTTTATGCCTTTGTGCACTTTGGGCCAAAACTAAACACCACTTCACTGCAAAGTCATCTCATAAAGCTTTACTGGATGTGGAATTTCTCCTTTCAGACCTTTGAGCTGAGATTGTATTCCCTTATCAGTAAAAGAAAACTGTCCAACGAGAGACTTGCTGAGGTCAGCAGTATTGTGCTATTCTTGAACACACTGTAATGTGTCATAATAACCTATGAGGTGACACTTTTGTTTCTCCAACACATATTTAATTGAAGTCCCAACTCTGCTTAAGCTAAATACCAGTCAGCTTTACAGTGTCAAGTCTCTCAGCTTTGAACAATTCAGTTAAAGTTGTCCTCATGAGTTCCTCTTTTGAATAAAAAAAATGGTAAATTGTACTATCATTATCGTTCAATCATATATGACAATGTTTACATGCACAGCAATATTCAGACTCTTGATCTCATTATGAAAGAGTCATTATTTCATTTATGATGTTTGCATGAGTCGCTAATTGAATCATCGATTCATATTCCTCAGAAAACTCCAATGGGATGTTGTAATGTGTCAAACACTCATACATATGATTTGACTAAGGAATGAGTACTCCACATTTCCTAATTCAACCATTGCTTATTCTAACTTTGACATATCCAGGTTAATGTTAACAGTAAATGCTGTTAACCATCTTATTCAGGCTATTGTATTAATCGGGTTAATATCGGAATATTGGTTAGCTCGCTAACGCTAGCCGAGAGGAATCCGGGGGGCACCCCTAGGGAGCTAGAGGTGCCGGGCTTGCGTTAGCTCGCAAGCTAACCGGGCCGGTAGGAGCCTGGCTAGCGTAAGCGAGCTAACCAATATTCCGATATTAACCCGATCGCGAGCCAACGCTAGCTCGTCCAAGGCCATGTAGCGAGACTCCCTACATGGGCATGGTGATACTATGACGTTTATTTCGGTCGTAATCCCATTTGACGCACTCTAGCATATCGTTTCTGACATAGAGGAACCACAACAAATTGCGGGAGTTGTTTTTTTCCAGAGTTTTTTTAACGGTAGACATGCCTAATACCCAAATTAACGTGGAGAAGCACTACAAAAGTGGCATTTTCATAATATGTCCCCTTTAAGATCCCTTAATTGTTCTCTAGGAAAATTGTGAAAATGTGAAAAAAGAAAAACATAAAGAAAAATCCTTAATACGCCCCCTGATTCGAATCTTCACCAAATTTGAACTTGTTCTTGCCTGACCTGTACCGCACACTTCAACAAGTTTTATGAGAATCTATGAAGGTGTTTTTGTGTAATCTTGCTTACAAACAAACAATCCAATAAACAACTGACATAGGTGAAAACGCAACCTCTTTAGCTGTAAAAATACAGATTTTAGCAGCTTTCAGGCTAATGTTTCACATCCCATGTATTTTTTTATTATTATCTATACTGATACATTGATCTATTTCATTTTTATTGCCTATGTATTAATGTAATGTCAATTGATGGTACCGTCTTCCTTTAAGCTATTTGACGTTCCTGCTGACAGCCGCTGAAAGTGTGCTGAGATGTTTACATGTGTTTGAATGAACAAGAGACCACTCTTTAATGTGATCTTCATCAGGATTCCATCAGTCCGTCTGATGTTTCTTTAGATTGCTCTGCGTTGCTACAATGAAAAGACGTGAACACATTTAAGAAAGCCAAGACAGGATGCGTTTCAAAACTTGCGTGATTATTGTTGATTTCTTTCACTGACAGAAAGATTGGAACAGCTCTCTCTGATGTTATATTTCTTTGTTCCACAGCGACTGATGTGTTTAATCTTTGCAGAGAGTTTGGCTCATGGAAACAGTCTGGGGGGGAAAGAAGCTCCTAAACCCCCACCTAACCCTGCTGGAATATTCATGTGTTGAGTTAATTCCTTTTGCGATACAGACATGCAATATTTACACTTTTGGATAAACAGAATTTCAGATTAAGCCTAAATATACCCTGTGCATAACGCCACTGAATAGCCTACGGTATACGCTGGTATGAGCTTTATCAAAACTAAAAACACCTTATGAGGGTAAAATGATTATGACATCTTCATGGTAGAGCTTGAATATGTGCTTGTTTATTTTCCCTATTTGTGAATGTTTGTGAACGACTGTTAACAGTATTACTTAATCTGCAAACAGACCTCTCATCTAATGGACTGTTAACAGATTAAGAGCTGTTATGCCTGCCTGTCCATCCAACCTTCTAAGATTACATTAATAACTGTGCTGGGGATTTTCATGGTCCCCAGGCGATGATCCCAAACCTTTTTGGACATCAGTGCGTTGTTTGTCTCATCACAGTTTGTCGGCCTTTTAAAACTGAAACGGCTGCTTTGCTTGAAATCAACTGTGTTGCACCATTCTGTGTGGTACTAACCACATTTATCTGTCGAACAAAGTCAACCCAGGAAGCCCCACAAGCAGCCACAATGGTTTGCTTCCTATCAGGTCAGATGCAATCTCAGAGCCAGGCATTTATCGTCTGACAAGAAATTAGCCTCTGGGGGCAGGAGCTAATATTTTGAGGCTCCTGGTGAAGACAGCAGATATTCAGGCCATATCGTCTGTTATATATATTGTTTAGCACTGGAATACACTGTTTATTGCAACTAGTTTCTTTCATCACCCTAAACACAAACAGTGATACTTTTGGTGTTTAAGATCCACATGACTTTTGTCAATCTTTAATTAACAGCTATCTGCATATGTATTCAGACAAATTAAAAATCAGATGAATTTCAATCACTGTGTTCTGCTGTTAACCTGGGACAATGAAAGCCTGCTCAAACTGGTTGGGTCAAACTAGAATTGGAAACTAGAAGAAAAATCTTGTCCCTCATCTCAAGATTCTGTGTATTCACAGTACAATATTACAGAGATTAGACCTGAATAAACATAAGGGGGAAAAGTTGGTCTTCAAATGTTTTTTGAAACCTTATTTTAGTTGGTACAATCATATCTTTCAAAATTGCATGGGTTATATAGAAAATATGACAAACTCTGAATGTATGTGTGCAGCCCATGTCGAGTTCCCTCTGATGGTTCTTCTAATTCAGAAGTAAATAAAAAGTTAGAATTTTTTATGACTCAACATTTCTATACTCTTACTTTTGGTTTGCCCGCTGGTCAAAACGGGTCCTAATGCAACACTTACTTCACCGTCTGTTGAAAACACATCTATTCTCCCCCTGCATCATATCACGTTGGTCGCGCAATAGCAATTCCCTGGACTTATCGACATTGTTCAGTCTGTCCACATTGATCTTCTCCTCTCTTCACATCAGGAAGATAAATGATTTGACTCTTAACAGTGGCACAAGGAGGGCCCGAGGTGTTTTAATGGAAACCTTCCTCGTCCACGACTCTGTCAATAGTCTATGTAAACACTCATACAGCAAATCTCTGAGTACACACTGTCTCTCCTGCCAGCTGAGCACTGAAAACACACCAGACATGTCACGGTAATGCACCTCGAGTCTTATCCCTCATTTTCTGCTGGCTTGATACCCTTTGTTGTTTGTTGCGATGTGGCTCACTGACAGGCCCTGGAATTACTTTTATCAAGTGCGTGGCTACTTCTTGCTTGTTTGGAAAGACTTCTCTTTTGTCACCACCCAAAAATAGGGATCGGTAATATAATGTCGGCAGGGAAATTTCACAGTAACAGAAGGGACACATCCTAACAACTTTCCTGTGTTTGGGAGAAAAAGACTCTAATTAGCCAAGACAAATCCACAGTGAGTGCACTGGTTGTACTGAAGTGCAACCTGCCCTGCTTCCAGCAGAACAAGACCGATCTAACAAAGACGGCACAGCCCTCTGGAGCCTGTGTTTCTTTTCTGCTTAATCAGAGAAATGTTTTTGTTCAAATGATCTCAGTTGGCAGCGTAATTTAGAAAGGTGAAGACTCCCGACAGGGATTTGGCTACCAAAGTAACTAGTGGAGGAGGGTTTTTTTTTTTTGTAAACTAGATTCTAAATCTAATTAAATCTAATTAAAAACATATTAAGGGGGACTTTTGATGCAGATCGAGATAAAAATCAGGCTCTAGTGAATTGAAAGGTGGTTTCATAAGTGGATTGGTGAGCCAACTGCCATTGTAGTTATTATCGAGTCTTTGCAAAAGTTCAGGAAAATGATAAAAAATCACATAATTTAGTCTCTTTGAGTCACATACCGAGTCCAAGAACCTCAGATTTGCATATTGTACTTTACACCCCACTACATTTGTTTAATAGCCAAAGTTACGACTTACTAAACAGTTTCAAGACGTAACGTATCAAATATATCATCCTCCTAAGAAACACATTAGATTTCACTCTGTGCTGCAATGGAAAATAGCTCAAAAGTAAATGCCTCTGCAACTCAATAATTGATATTAGCCAGTTTCTATAATCATTATTTGACCCTCAGTGCACTTCAAGTGCAATTTATATTGATATTTCTTTTGAAGATCAACAGTCCTGTCTCCACTGTATCTCTGTCTCCCTGCCTTGTTTGCTTTGTGGTATTTCCCTGGATTAAGTTTAAATCCAGAGCCAGGAGATGTTTTCTTGTGAGTCAACTGATGTATGTTACGTGTTTGCTGTGCAGGCGCTGCTGTATTATCTGCATTAAATCCCATCAAAGAGACTGCTGGAGGTTTATACCAGCTGAAGGGGGCACATGTTTCAAAAACCATGCATTTAATAATGCGGAAGTCAAACCATTGAGATAGAGGAATACAAATACCCTTAT
The DNA here is from genome assembly GCF_949316205.1 of Platichthys flesus. Classification (NCBI taxonomy): domain Eukaryota; kingdom Metazoa; phylum Chordata; class Actinopteri; order Pleuronectiformes; family Pleuronectidae; genus Platichthys; species Platichthys flesus. The sequence goes on along the minus strand of NC_084951.1, from coordinate 8,980,454 downwards.
TAGCTGACGATTATCTTCAAGCAGACAACATTCAAATTGTCTCCCGCACTGTGTTCCAAGTGATGCAACAACAACCACAGGCGAGCTATTAAAATACACTGATACAAGTTTTTTTTTGTTTTTGGCCGCACAAAAGCAAGCAGGCGAGAGACACAGGAAATTCATTTTCCTGTTATTGCAAAATTATTCAAATGAGAAAACCATCAATAATAAGATTCCCACAGAGAAAATCCCCCATAACAGGTCCAAGGGGATGAGAGGCTTGATAAGAGGCTGCGTCCCACTGGCATAACATAATAAAAGGATTTTTGGAGCCCGATGGTTTCGGTGTCATAGATACTCGAGTCCATGATGGAGGCGGAGGAGCCAACCCGTCTCTCTATGTACACCCCTGTTTTTTTGAATGATTGTTTAACGACAACACAGAACCAATGAGGTGATTTGCTCTTTGGGCCACAGTGACAACCCCATTTCCATTAAATATAATCTGGCAGTTTAATACTGGCTATAAAACCCAATAGGGCAGAGACAGGTACTCCACAGGTTTTAATTATCTCATTGATGGCTGTCCACAGCTGCAGTGTGTTTATTTCTCTTCTAACTGGCTCCTATAATGTCCCGTACCCCACCCACTCTGTTTCCCTCCCATAGACACCCCATTGTCATGTAGTCAAGATTTTCTTAATGTAATTTATAATATCAGATTGTTATTTTATCCTATAAAAAAAGAGCCATTGTGATCATCATGCTCATCCAGTGACTGACCTCATTGCATCACACTGTGGGCTTGAGGCAGGATTGAAGGAGTCTGAGATGCTGGATTGCAGATTCTGTTGTTGCAGTTTTTAATTGGTGTGAAATTACTTTTTGGGTGGAGGCCTGAGTATCTGACTTCTCTGGGAATAATTGACTTTGATATGGCTGACAGACACTGCCATGAAAGTTGTGCACGGTCTGATAACGGCATCTGTCCAACATAAACAAAGAGATGTGACTATACTTCAGCAGAGGAATGTCATGTCTGATTTTTTTGCTTTGTCAACAAATAGAGAGCAGGACGACACCATGCTCTGTATAAAGCCCCTTTTCCACCGGTCTAACACTCACTAACATTTTCTTCAATGGGAATGGATTCAATCGGCACAAAGTTCTAAACACACGGCTGCGGCCCTGATCAGTAGCAATGTAAATGTCTCATACGGGTCAATGGGATAATTTCAAAAGAAAGCGAGGTAAAAGAATGGCACCATTTTGGCTGCATTCGTGACACTGGGGGAAGGACAGAAAGTCAAAGCCTTCTAGTGGCAAAGGGAAAACCATTTTATTGAAACTGGGCAGAAGGATGGAGTGTTAAAGAAGAACCCATTAAACTTTAGATAATCCAGGATAATATTTTGAATTAATTAATTAATTTAAATTAAGAGTTCGCCTTGACAGAGGTATGCACTGTCCGATCATCCTTCTGCAAAACAAATCACGCAGATTACCATTAAACTTTGTGGAGTAACCAGTTACATTTTGAAGCAGATCCGGATAAATGGGCAGATCCAAGATTTTGTTTTTGCTACTTACTTTAACATTAAGACGCCATTCTTAGAAATTTTGATTTATTTTCAAATGAATAATTCATGGGACTGGACTTTAAAAAAAAAATCTGGGACATTTGGGGGACTGATAACTATGAATGTTCAAATTTTTGTGCAGTTTATTGAATTTAAGAGGACTATTGGGCCTTGGCTGAGGTATGTGCTCTACTCAGTGCCATTCTGGTTGTATGTGCAGATCCTGGGCCCAAACCGAGTAGCCTGTAGATGCAGTCATAAATACTACATTGCAGCAGTTTAACATGTTCACCTTTTGTGTACAATACCATGTAACACCTGCCCGAGGGAGGAGAGGTTGCTTTGACCCTTCTAGTAACTGGCCTTTCAGTAGATCCTTCAGTAGTTAGATCATCAGCCAGGTGTCTGAGGACGGCAGTCGCCTATTAGCAATGAATACAATCAAAAAGGTGACATAATGACCTTCGCTGTGCATGTACTGAGCTATTCATGAGCCTAATTTGACTTGAATTGGGGATTAAGAGCATGTCATCTTATTTTCAATGGATTATTGGAGGTACTTGACCTAGAGTACTGGATCAGTCTGATTCATTGTTTGAGAGGGTAGTGTCCTCTCCGAGAATATGAAACCCCTCCTGCTGGGCAGGGTGGGGTGTGGGTGGAATACCCTCCAAAGGAGTAAAGTTTCCTTTTTCCTTTACTGTTTTATTTCCTTGAGAGGAGAAAAGTTCGTCATGCATTAAAGGGTTGTTGTCCCACAACGTGTTGACATTCCTGGCTTTCAGAACAGCACAAGCTCCGATCTTTGTTGCTTCTCTCGGAATGTAAAACGCGGCCTTGGGAATCTTTTTTGTGCTGAAAAGGGAATCCACAAAGAAGCACCGTGAACCAGATCATGTTCTTCACATGTTCACAACAGTGAGCAAGTGAAGCTCATGTTGGATTTTTTTACATTTGTTATTTAATTTGTTCATTTTAGTAGTATGAATTTAAGGCAGCTTGATTCAGGAAATGGGATAATGTGTCCCCCTGATGTTTACATCGATTTTTGTTTTGGAATAATGGAGTTGCCTGTGAAGACTGAAATAGAGGGAAGCGACCTGGACGTCTGTAGGGCCAGTATGGAGTGAAAAACGTCCGCTGCATATCACACCACTAACTAGAAGAGAAAACACAGAGACACTTATCAAACACCTGGTGCAGGTGACCAAATGTAGGTGACGTTCACAATCCTGTATATGTTTACTTTATACAGCACATAGGCCAGTGAGATGTAGAGCAACAGAGTGAGGCCCTAATGGACATTTCTCCTCAGCTTATTTTCATGTCTTGTTTTCACAAGGGGGTTATTTGAAAATGTGTAATTGTGTAATTATTCATTACAAAACACAAGAAAAAATATGAAAAGAATGTACAAGATGATGTTAATGACTGATCCTGTGGAGAAAGCTTTGTGCTGCTGGTTTAAACCAGACTAAATGGAGTCATTAAAACCTCAATGGTTATTCCTTTTCCTTTGCACAAAATAATTTAAAAGGTATTCAATCTCACACATGAACATGTTCTTGCAGTTCTTGGAGAGAACTGGGGACAATCTGTTCATTAGCTGTGAAACTATTTTTTTGTTTTTCAAATGGTAATTTTGAACCAGTACCAGTATTCATATTTAAATACTTCACATTTACATCGGGAGCGGGTCCTCTCTAGGAAGGCCACCATGTTCTTTACAGTAGCCCAAACTGCACAAACTTAACACCTTTTGAGTTTGTATAACAACTGAAGGCTGCAACAGCTACTCAGCTGCAAAATGCAACTACACCTCTGGATTTCACTAAATTCTACACGATGAACCTTGAATTATGAGGTGAAACATCTGTTTTAGGCCAACAGTCTATGTTATAATAATTTGGTTCGGGGATTATCCCTTCATGAAGCTTAAAAGGACCATAAATGTGACACCAACAGACACACACACACACACTTCCATGCAGCATGTCACTTTAGTGCGAGCATTTAGTGGCATTTTGCAAGGCTACTTCTGAACCTTGGTGGTTTTCATTTCATTGAACCATGTCACACTTATTCACAATATTTACGCATGTAGCACTTATGTAACTGGTAACTGTTATCCAGAGTCCTGCTTTCATTTGAATGCAGCGTTGATGCCACTGAACCACCAGCTCCAGTGCAGAGCAGAACTGACATATACCCATTTAGCAATGCCTTTTATCTGTTTCCAATCAAAAAGAATTGCCTCCTCCTCCCAGATCAAGCCACCTATATATAGGAGAAGAGCCTTAAAACACCCCAGCAGTTGGAAGCACATGTCAGAATATGAATATATGGATGTTAAATAGCTGCCAGAAATTAAACAGAAAGCGCACACATACAAATAAACAAAGAGGTCCACCTCCTCACACCCACTCCCGCATGGATTCCTTGATAAACAACGTGAGTCAGTCAGGTTGTCTTTTTATTGCAGCTGTAGCTCTCAACATATCCGTCCTTGGACTAGACTCAGCCAATTGCGCCTGCAGGAGGGAGGAAGATAGAAGCGAGCCACACTCCTCACAGCTGACCAGCAATGGGCAGAGGACAGACTGACCAGGGGCTGCGTTTCTCTCTGGTAATTGGCTCACTTTTAGATCTTAATACAGTCAACAGATGTTTGCCTGAGCCCTGAGCCATGGCACAGCCGAACTGTGGAGGAATTTGCCCTCTGTGCTGTGGCGTCCTGGTTTTCAGCTGCTGTGGCGCCCGGCACTCTGCTCAACCCGATAGCAGTGTATATAATGTAATATATATCACAGTCCAATTCAGCTGCATGAGGCCTGGAGCAGAATACCCCACTCTGGCAACATGCATTCTCAACTAACAGAGTATTGCACTGTAGCACTGATTCTCAAACTGGTTGAAGGGAAATAAATATCAGTTGGAAAATCTGTCGGCATAAATATCTCTTGGTTTTCTTATATCAATAATCCAATGAGCAAGACATTTTCATTAACAAATAATCCCCAAAAAATAGGTCTGCAACCAATATGTACTCCAGTCTCATTAGCCAGTGATGACATTAAATTATTTCATGAAATATTTGTCCTTTGTATGATATGTAAGGTTTTATTGTGAAGGATAGAGGCACTATTCATATTAAAGTAACCTTGCATCAAAAGTCTATTAAATACTCCTGTAAGCTTGAAAGTTGAATGTGAAGAGTCTGTAACAGGAGTCAGTTTTGATTCACTTCATTTACACTGGAATACAATGTAGAATGACACTCACTGCCAGACATAGGGTGAAAACATAGGAGAATGTACCTGGAAACTGCTCAAACAATAACTATAACACAAACCAATCCTCCCTCTCCTGTTCAATGTGTTCTCACTATCTAAATATGCCACTGGTAGCAAAGCTTTAGAGCATCACTCCAACAGTATGTGTGTTTTTAGTTCAGTTCAAAGGAGCGGTGCAAGCAAACACATCCGCCAAAGTGGGCGCCATGTTCAAAGCAAGAGTTTAGTCTTTCATCATGTATTATAACGGTTAGAAATCCTAATTCCATACATGCAATGATGTTTTAGATAATGGTTTTCAGACTTTGTGGCAGGAGTATGTTTTATACCCTTTCTTCAAGTGCACACGATGGAGGGATGGTTTTCCCTGCTTAGTGTTAAAGAATTTGTCCAGTCTATCCTGACCTGATCCTCCTCTAACACCTTTAGGACTTAGTTTCAAATGTAGAGATCGAAGTTAGCTTAGGGGTTTGGGAAAGATCTATGGTTTAATCAGCTAACTACTTTATTAAGGTTAGGATACATTGTTGGCATGGTTACACTAATTGCCATGTGGTTGAGTTTCTGGAACAATTATGTTGTCATTGAAGACAAAAACATCACAGAAGTTTGAACACTGACTTCAGTAGAACGCTTACTTGTGGTGTCTGTGGCGTTTGCAGGACTGTAATAAACATGACCAATCATTTCATTTGGATTGAATGTATTGCACATGAGCAGAGTCTTCACAAGTCGGAAAATATACACAGCTAAAGCAGCAATGATAGGATTAGGCTAGCGAGTCAGTCATTCATGTGTTCTGGAGGCCTAGCTTTGACGGACAAATCGGGGGCCTGTTCTTGCATATTTTTCCAGGATTACCAACCCTAACTTTGAACAGTTTGAACCTCTTGCATGAAGCAACCTCAACATGGACTTTCTCTCTCTATCATTTCCCCATCTGCTCCCATGACAAGAGTCATAATTGCTATGACCTCATGATGAGCTTGTTCACTTGGATGTGCATATGGTGGTTTGGATCTCTTTCTGAAATGACTGACTCCGCTGTTCTTCTTGGGAGATCAGTCTCAAATTTATGGATTAACAGAGTGGACGTAGATAATGCTGCAGGACTTCTGAGAAGCCATCATGGATACATATTTGATAGATTTCATTTTTTTGACTCTATTATAAGCCACTGTTATCACGCATTTTTCTGCATGACTCTAATTCATGCTGATGGGGGGTGCCATCATCTGCAAAAAGAGTGTGCTGCAAACTCACATGGGGTGAGCACTTTATACTGAGTGATTTTTTTTATTTTTTCACAGAACTACAAGGGTACTTCGTATAAATTGTCAGGTTTCTAAATTATTGCTGCTCGGTGTATTCCAGTGCCATAAGCAAAATATCCTTGAGGAGTCTTTCAGTTTTTTTCTATGTACAGGGTGACTGTTAATGAAGTGACAGACAAGATAAGGGCAGTTGCTGTTAAAAGACTCTTTTAAAGCCCAATAAACCCTCTGCTACCAGCGAAAGACTCAGTTGTTTGGCAGTTCTTTCCCAACATGGTCTTCTCAGCTGTGGGTGGTAATTAACTCTTCATGAACACCACACATTTTTATCAATGCCACAAGATCCATTAAACAGGGCCACACAAATGGGGTTCAGTTATCAACAGAGCGTGCTTATTTCTTGGCTGTAATGTGCATTTTAATGAAGAGCATTTACCCTGCACTCCCTGCACAGGGACCCACTTCAACACACTTTGATACCTTGAGTGTCCACTTGGTACACTCCCCCCTTCATTTTCTCCTCGGGCTTTTGCCCATAACGTTATCTCGTAACCTTGGAAATCCATCGTATCAGCATATTCAGCATCTCCTTATCGCAATATTACGCTTAGGTATGACCACTGCAATTGTGTAACCTTATAATTGCCTCAAGGATATTAACTTCAACTGTTAATTGTGACTCAGTTTTTTTTTAAGGCCAGTCTCGGTGGGTCGGTTTTATTGAATTGTCGGTTTGAATCTCTGTCTACTCTAAATGGAAATGCATTCAGCTTATTTCATTTATCGTAAGCCTATAGTCTCCAGTAATCTCCGCTTCTCCTCCCATCGCTCATAAAGAATTGAACAAATAATTTTATCCTCAGTGGAGGGTTGTGTTCGCTGCCACAGGAGTGGGCTCTAGTTTAACTGCATTATTTAAGAAACAATTAAGTGGAATAAAGATGAAGCACAAACAAAAGTGAAAACAAACATATCTGGAGAACTAGATTCAAAATCCAGACATGCAACAAATACAAAAACACACTGGATCCCTGGGGGTCTAGTTCAGTTAAAGGTCCCATATTATACACCTTTCTTGGACTTAATTTGAGGTATTGGTACCCCTAAGATGATATCAGTGGTTTAAAGTCGAAAAAAACTGCTGCAATGTGTATTTCCATGTCCTCTCTTCTGCCTCTCTCTGGATCTGCAGACAGAACAGACTGTTTTCCCCTGCCTCTTGATTGGCTGACTGCACTTTGAGTGACATGGGACCAGGACAATCACCGTCTCATTCTGGATACTCATTCACTCTCTCTGGTAAACACAGCTGAAAGTCCCCTTGTTGTGTTTTGCAGCTATAGAAGACCAGCCACATATTTACAGTTGGTTCAAACAGGATGTTTCTGACCAGTAAGTTACACCGTCCTCATGTTTGTTCAAGTTTTAGCAGGACAGCCGGACAATGTTTGGTAGCTAACAAGCTACTAGTTCACCAACAAGTCTAATTGTCTTTGCCTTGGTTGTGGAGAGTTGGTGGTGGTGTTCGCGGGGAGTTGGGCTGGTGAGTTCTGAGGCTGGACTGGTACCAGCTGGGTGGGGCTGAGAGTCAAGTGCAATCTCGAGATTCTCGAATGACATCATACGGAGAGGAATTATGAAACAAGACATTTCAATAACATATTTCTTAGAATGGACTGAGTGTTTGGTCTGCTGAGTGACTGTTTTCATACTTTGAGGGTCCTTACTGACCCCCCTCAAGTCCGTATTTACTGTAAAAGCCCATCAAATGTATTTTACACAATATGGGCCCTTTAAATATGTTAATACATTTGCAGATCTATAAAGGGTTTGTTGTATCTGAACAAACTGTTTATTAAGTGTCAGAGAAATCATTCAGATTTTAAACATGCGGTAAGCTCGTCTGTTTGGAGATTTGCTCTGACTAATTTCCTATTTCTAGCTTTTCTGAATTTGTAGCCTAAATATTTAATCAGCTCTTTTTGGCAGAATACTAAACGTTTCATATTTTTACTCTGAATGTTGATTCAAAACACTGTCACATTCTCTTGGTGGATATTCATTTCTCCCACCATTGCCAGTTTTATCACAGAGGCCCCCGAAGGCTGCAGCAGAAGTGGAATTTAACTGAGAGGGTCCTATTCTGTGAGAAACCAAAAAAAGACACAATCAGTCCTATCACCACTTCTAGGACATCAGCCAATAAGAGACAAAGCACTGAGTTCTTAATACTCAATATGACTTCTCTCCAGTGTGGACACTAAGGCTACATCCTTGTTAATAAACTATACTAATGTTTTCTTTTTAAAAGCAATAAGTTTAGATTTTATGACAGCATTCTAAAACTAAAACGATCTATGTGCAGATGAGAAGTTTTGCTCTATATCATGAGTAAACTACGTGCACACCAACATGCATGGAAATCCGTATTTGTCATGTGCAAATCTACGAAGAGGGACAGCAATTGTGAAAAGTAAGAACAGGAATCTCTTTCTTGAACTGACGACGAAGTAGAACTCTTTCTGACAAACGCTGTTAGCAATTCACAGCTGCTAGTCGAGTCATCGCTGATGGCCCGGCAGTGCTCTGAACTAAATGTTCATTTCAGCTAGCTAACATGCTAACAATGACAATACTAACTCTCTATCTTTAATATTTAAAGCAAGATACTTACAAGCATGTGAACCAAAGTTCATCACACTGCAGGATTGAAGCAACACTCACAAAAAAGATCGTACAAGATTGAAATATCTTACACTTAACTTGATGAATAAAAATCATGATGACGAAACAAATTATATAAACACCAAGGCTACTACAATTTTAAATAAAAACTCGTCTCAAGCAAACAAAAATATTAAAAAGTGAGGTCTTTCATTTACTCATGTTTTTTTAAATACCAAAATAGCTTTTGAATCTTATGTCCAGAGATAGCATGTCCAACAGTTCAGGGGCATAAAAACTAAAATAGTCCTAACCGGTATTTCGTGAAACACATACGGCTTATTCAATTGAAAGCAGTGGAGGATCTCCCTCTGACTTAAGCATAAAATTAAAGAAAATCTCTGATGAATGAAGGCGAAAGGCCATTTAAATGACTTGCTGAATGTAAAAGTAAAAGAACGTTAAAATCAACGAGTGCAGTGTGTTCAGGTTCAGGTTCATAATTTCAATTTGGGTTGTTACGTGCTCAAAGTTCTAGAACATCACTTTCATCATACTGTCCATTGCTACAGCTCCTCTTTTCAGACTCTGTCTGAAACGCTCCCGTCTCTTATAGCCCCCCACTTGACAAAGCTCAGTCTGCTGTGATTGGCCAGCTCACCAACTCAGGTGTAATTGGTTGACACCTCCCAGTGCGTTTGGGGAATGTCAATCTCTCCCCTCACTATACCTAATAAAATGTGCGGTATTGTGATGTCACACTGTTCCAGGAGCTTCAGGAGCAGAGTTTTCATAGGGGAAGAGGAGCTCATTTTATTGCCGACTTTGGGCTTTTTTTTTATTTGCAGAACTTTAACAAAAAATCTATATAACACTTGACAAAAGGGACAAACTGAACAAGCATAATATGTCTCCTGTAACAGTGGTTAAAGGATCCATTATCTTTGTCTTAGTTAAGACTCTTGCAAAATTGGCTCTGAAAGGAAAATAAAGATGAATCCTCTGTTGACCTTGAATATCCAAAATTCAGAATCACATTTGCATTATCCTTTATAATAAACCAAACTGTTGGTTTAGAACAAAACTTGCCAAATATTGGCACAAATGAATGGTCAAGTCGCATTACCCCTATTGAGAATCATCCTGCTGAGGTCATGAATATCCTTTCAACATTTAAAGGAGGTTAAACAGCTGATATCAGGAGTTGAATACAAGTTATGGACACACTGGCCCCTGATCCAACCCTCTCACCGGCTGAGCAGTACAAATCAAAGTAACCTTCACTAGATCTCTCTTTTTCATCTTAAAAAAGAAGAGAATACCGACTCATACATCGTACGTCATACATCTCTGAATGTGTCCAGTGATGCTGAAAAAATTCTCTTACACGTGTTACATCAGTCACTGGGAAAAAAGAACCAGAGAAAGTATTCAATCTCCTTTAAAGCTAAATCAATGTTCCCCACTTAGGTGCAGGTTACATAGAGGTGAAAGTTGCCCTCCTGAATTGTGGGCGAGGATTTATCACACTATCTCTATAATCTGTATTTAACCACCCATTTCTCTCTGTGGTCATAATGGCATTAAGATCAGAGAGTGACTCTGCAAGCCCCTTCACAAGAAAGAAACTTTGACATTTTGAAAGAGTGGAGCCATTCAGCCATAGTTCTCAGCGACTTCAAATGGTATCAAGACTTCTCCGGGGACCCAGTTTCAGTTTACCTTTAAAGTTTAAAAAAATCACTAAGTGATTTATAGTCAGGTTTTAGGTATATGCGCAGAGACGCTAGAATAAATATAGAAAGATTGTCACAGGACACTTTATATACATGAGGTAGGCAGAGTATATATATATATATAATTTTTAATATATAGGTACCGGATTATTCCACACGGATTGTTCCTGACTCTGATTAACTGTTCATCAGAGTTACGGTCAGAGGAAAGAAGCTGTTCTGGTAGTTTTGGCCTTCAGTGCTCTGTAGCGCCCACCGGAGGGGAGGGGTTGGACTGGTTGTGTCCAGGGACTGATGAGTCTGTTTCCTGCACGTTTCCTGACACTGGAGAAGTACAAGTACTGGATGGAGGGCAGGCTGGCACCAATGATTTTTTTCTGCAGAACTGACTGTCTGTTGTCCGATCAAACCACACAGTGATGGATGCGCAGAGAACAGCCTGGATGATAGAAGTGTAGATCTGGATCAGCAGCTCCTGAGGCAGGTTGAACTTCCTGTGCTGGCGTACGAAGTACATCCTCTGCTGGGACTTTTGGTGATGATGTCAATGTTGGAGGCCAACTTAAGGTCCTGGAGTATTTGGATCCAAGACACCTGAAGATCCACTGACAGGTTTGGGCTGGCACAGAGAGCTGGGAGAGTTTAGGTTAGTATTTCTGGGAGGATGGTGTTGAACGCTGAGCTGAAGTCCACAAAAAGAACCCTAGTGTATGTCCCTGGGGCGCCGAGGTGTAGTAGCATGTAGAGCAGTCCCATGTTGACTGCATCATCCACCGACCTGCTTACCCAGTAGGCAAACTGCAGGGGGTCCAGCAGGGGGCCTGTGATGTTCTTCAGGTGGGTCAACATCAGTCTCTCAAACCCATTTCATGACCACAGATGTCAGGGTGACAGGCCTGTAGTCAAATGATAATAAATGATAAATTAGCAAACTTACCAACACCAGGCTTTCGGTTTATTTATCTTGCCAATCTCGTCTTGGAAATTCTATCTCGCGTAGGTCAGTAAACAAGAACACAGAAACTCAGTTTTAATGCAGGGCAGACATGCAAAACTGGGGGTGTTTTCACATTTTAAAACTCTTGGGGTGAAGTTGAATATATAATGACTGCAGCAGTCTGTGAAAGGAAGCAAACAGCCTTGTGGCTCGTCCATGCGTCCAACAACACAGTTGGAAGGAAACTAAACATAAATCAGCCGACTACTTTACAAGTACTTGTTTTAATTAATGTCATCCCTCCTGGGGATAAGTCCAACAGTCGTGACCTTGTCATGTTGTTTCTGTGTAGGCATTTGGTAGAACATTGGCTGTGTGAGCATGCAGAGCTGGACTGGATTAAATTGTTGTCCTTGTTCCTTTGCAACAAATTACTAATGGGTTACAGTAATTAATTATGGAGGGACTGGTTCTGGATTAGCTTGCTTTTTGAGCATATACGGAAAAAATCGTGAACAACAAATCTTCAAACTGAACAACAGAGTGAACATAAATATGAACAACACTCCAGCTGTCCAGAGCCGAGGCCAACATGTGATAGAGCTGTGATATTGAGGTCGTCCGAGGGCTTCGTTTCACCTGTCAATCATGACATTTCACCCTGTATTAATAGCATCAAATAACTAATGGAAACCAAACTAAGCGTAAACATAAACACTTTGACATCACTTGGAAATTTCTATCTTAAATGACTTTGCGAAAAAAGTATTTTGATGTATACTTGGATTTTCCTTCTTTTTAGTTTGTTTCATGTCCACTGACATGGAATAAGAGAGATTTGTGACGGCCACCAGGTGGACATGGAGACACTTTGACACTAGCAGTTAGCAGCTGACAGTCAGTGAAGACAGGAACTACAAACTGAGGGCTGGCTTTTTCGTGATACTCCATTGTCTTAATTGTTTCCTTTTTCCAGACTTAACTTGTGCTTTATATTTTTTTTATCTCAGGCCTTTCCAAAGTGCTGAGATTCAAAAATAAAGATAGGATTAAGATGTTCATACATACAAGCTGTATACAAGCTAGCATTCGTTGACAGATTAGCTGGTGCATAAGAAACCACACAGCTTTGTGTCATTAAAATAAGTCTTCTGAGTTCAGTGTGATTGAAGCACTGCAAGTCACATGGTACACCTGCATTAAAAAACTGAGCTGGTCCCAGGAAGCTGAATTGACTCTTTCTGTGTGCAAAGATCAAAAGCTCATGCTATAGAGGTAGTGAGCTGCATGTGTTCTTAGAAGAGATCATTTAGGATTGCAGGAATTATTTGGATGTGTTGACTAAATTTCAATGCTCCACCTCAGATAAAGTGTGTGTGGGGGGGGGCATTTTCAACCCAGCCCTCCATTCATAATCAGAAAAAGCCACTCCATTCCAAGGGACACTAATATTTCTCCAGCTGAGCATTATGTGATGCCAGGTGCTGCTGGGGTAACAAAGCTGGAAAAACAATTGATGTGTCACTGCTCCCTCCAGTAGCTGCTTAGGTTTCACACACAGTTCTTCACAAAATCTTAATCTACAGCTGGAGGCTTGAAGATGTGTGAGCATTCCCCTGCTGTATCACCTGATACCAGGGAAAGAAAGTCTGTCTGTCTCACATTCATATGGACGACTGTCAGGAGCACTGGGCCGTCACAGTGAACAGTGAACTTGATCAGAAATCCATGCCCCAGGAGTGAGTCTTACATTTAGACAGTCGTCATGGTCAGTAGAGAAGGAAAAATTAAGCAGAGGGAGAGAGTTAAAATAAAACTAAGGCCATTGCCACAGACACAGATAAATGCTGCAATATAAGCCAGAGGTCAGTCGAAAATACCAGCCAATAGGATTCTTTGAAAATGTATTGAGTAGACGACTTGTTGGTCATTGTTAAAAATTAAGATGGACAGCATGACTTCTCCCCTTGTATATCCCACTTCCTCCATGTTAGTGGATGGGATATGGACCAAACTAAAGATGGCTCCGTCATTCTAGGGTTGTACTTACACACTAATGTCTGTCCAGGTGTTGACATGTCTGCTCTGGTTTTAATTAGTTTTTTGATGATATAGTGAAACATCATAATGACACCTTACAAAGTTAGCGGGTTAGTTAGTTCAATAAATAGTGTTGCCTGGGATGGAGTCACTGCTCAGTTCCAGTGCTGTCATGGGTGGCAGCCTTTCTGAGACACTGATTTCCCCCGAAAACTAATATCACCATGCAGCACCACAGGGCTGTGGCCATCAAACTGTATAACTCCTCCTGCTTCTGCAGGATATCCCACATTACTTACTCCTGTATTATTTCATTTGTAGTTACTGCCACTGTAGCTAGAATCTTATTCTCACTTTTGATATCACCTTATAGGCATTGATTCTGCATTACTCGACATATCATTTTGTTCCATTTATAATACACTTATACTTTTACTTTTATTTGTATCTTTAATTGTATTTTAATTAAAAATTATTCTACTATATTGTTCTGTGCTGTATTCTTGGAACATGCTGGCACAATGATTTCCTTCGGGTTTGATAAAGTCTTGTCTCTTGTAATCTTTTTCCAGCCTTGATGATTCAGTCCACCGCTGGACTCCAATGAAGGCTCTGACAGAATGGGAGGAGCTCCAGCAGATGAAAAAAAAACACTCTATTGCTCCCCCACAAGTGACAAGTGGCAGATTCTGCATTTAATGAGCTTTACATATTAATAAAGCTGCTCCAGAGAGAGACATGCCTTCTCCATCAACTTGTTTGGTCTCATTGCAAGTCTCCTAGCAGTAGCTGTTCTCCTTCATTTACAAGATAGTTCCAACCTAGTTACTGCTAACACAGATTCGTGTGCAAACTTGAGAAATTGTCTTCATCTTGTCAGCTGATAACTGCAGAAACGAATAAGAACAGCACTGAAACCTCTGCTAATCATCCAACAGAGGCTGCATCTTGTGATGCTTTCTATGGGCAACCTGGAGCTTCATTACTGACGATGACTGAGCTGTGCTAATTTATTGAACTTTTTTTGTGTGTGTGGTTGTTATTTTCACCCCAAATAGGGTTTAGTTTTTCTGAGATCACTGATCCGACTGAGAAAATAGAGCCATTATCCCCCCCGGCATTGTCCAGCCGAGCTCTTGCATTCACCTTTTCTGCCTTTGTCTATTCATACCTGTTAAAACAGTGCACCTTCTCTCTCGTTAGCGACTGAACAGGATGGAATGAATTCTTTCTAAATTAAATGTCTGAGGCCATTGGAAAAAGAAGCAAACATCAGTAATAAAAAGCAGAAGTTACATTATATGACTCTGATCTACTTTTGTGGACTCGGTGGAAAATTAATTGTGAGTTAACCGAAGTTCGACGGTGGCTGCTGTGATCTATAATTGACCTCTGACATCCACAGGGACATCAAAGCTCAGTTTGATCAATTTTGCAACTTTTGGTGTAGCCTTAATTTTGTATGTGCGTGAGTGGATAAAGACGTTTTTCCCCCAGAGACTGAGACTCTGCTGCTGTGATACAGCAGAACTTTGATGTGAACAAGTGGGTGGTTGCATGTACGGATGAATGCAAGAGTCATCAGTGAGTGAAAAACTTGTTATCTTCCTTTCTCCTTGTATCTGAGCACCAAACAAGGTCAGTCACTCGTGTATGAAAACAGCAAGCTCTTATCAATAGGTTGGCTGTTAAGGCTATTTCAACATTAACCTGTTTTATAAGGCCAATAAATGGTTCATCGTTATTAAACTGTGACTGTGGTTTGGATTGATCCCTCTTGTATAGTAATTAATAAGAGCAATAGGTTTAATATGCCCCGTCACATTATTTCACAATTATAGACACTTGATGGCAGGCAGAACAAGTTAATAGCTCAAGAGGCCCATTATATTTAACTGTGAAAGATCAGAAAAGCAGATAACCTCTATAAAGAGTTGAATAGTGCGACGCTTTGGGATACACTGTACACTTCTTTACTCAACACATTAACCCAATTACTTTTTACCAGTAGTTTGGTTTATAACAATTCAAATTAAAAGTCATATAATAACGTATTATACTCTACTCTTACCAGCTACAAGCAAATTACCACAATGGTGCTCAACAATCCATTTAAATAGTAGTGGTAGCAGTCAGCACTACCCTGCATCAAATTTGTGCCATCTGACTTTTTTGCCTTAGGCTGTGGGCATGCATACAGTCCCATATGACTATGAGCAAGTACTCTGGGAAAGTTACAGTACAGAGTTTCACAATGGAGTTTCAATAGCCGAGGCTGGAGTGGTACCGGCTCGCTGGGGCTGAGAGAGGAGTGACTCATACAGAGGAGGAAATACGAAACGATACGTTTCAATAACATGTTTCTTTGAATGGACTGAGTGTTTTCATACTTTGAGGGTCCTCACTGGGCCCCTTCAAGTCATTACGGACAGTAAAGAACCCAGAAAATGTAATTTATACAATATGGGCCCTTTAAAATCAAATAATCTTTAATGCAAATAAAGCAGGACCATCTTCATTACAATCTGAATATATCTGTCAATTAATGATGATTTTCACAACATTTGTCTACAGTTGCTATACACTGTTTATAAATCTTCCTCTTCAGTTAATTAAATTATTGAAGCCATCTGAATGCAGTAGGACAGATATATTGCAACCTATACAGGGAAAATGGCGAGTTTCAAATCTTTGGATTGTGAATAATCATTTAATATATATAAATATATATATATAATCACACGACTTTTACTCTTTTTGGTGGCACTTTATGTGCAGTCGATACACATTTTAATGACCATATGTTTCACCACAACAAGTTCTCCACCGATGGGCATCATCACTGTAACTTGGACTGTACCTCAAGGCTATTGATTGGTTTAAAGAAGTACAAATAAGTCAGAGCATTTATTTATCGCTGGAGCAGAATGATGTAGTGTGCAACCAAACCTTTCACCAGCGCTTCGAGGACGGCCTGACTATGCAAGAATAGGTTGACTGTAACTCTGTACCCAAACCCATTTATTGAGAGACCTTGGTTTAGCCAAAGTCATTAATCCTTTGCATCACTGCCTCCTTACCCAATTCAGAAATACATTATGAAACAAATACTAACATGTCTCAGCAGTTTAAAAGATAAAATAAGGTAGATATACTTTTTGAAATCCATGTTTCTTGTTCATTGTGTTTTCTGTTACTAAGTAGCCAACAGCAAATAGACCATCTGCTGATTTTAAATGAAAACATATTAGTTTGAACGTTGCCTGACTCGCCAAAAAATGTGTAATCTGGACTACTGGAACTCTTCAGAGTGAAACTTAATCTTAAAACAAGTTGTCCATCGAACCACCTGACTGTCAGGCCCTTGCTGCTGTCTGCACCTCAGCAGTCTACTTTGATGGATGACCATTTATTAACTCAAGTCTAAGCAGTTATCCAGAAGTTGTCCAGTGGATCCAAACCACATTTTGCAGCAGGAGAGCAAAATCACACTTTGGCCTCCTCTCTATACTTGAAATAGAGTTTTGGATTTAAGCCCATACTTAAAATAACAGTGTGCGCTCTGTACCTACACTCTTTAGTCATTGGCAGAACAAAAAGAAAGCAGAGGTATGCAAGTGAATAAATATCAGAAGAGTACGTCATACTGGTGAATACGAAAACACTGGCAATCTTTTATCTATGAATTTTAAGTTGTTGTGCAACTTTATACATACACTATTGGACAAGTATTTTATCCCTGGAAATAATACCAAGGATTTTTGTGTAGTGTTGGCGTCCTTAGTAGAAGATCTAGCTCCCATGTCATTGAGCTGAATGTGTTTTAGCATAATGGCTGGAGCGGAACAGTTTCAAAGTGTGAAAGACTTCACCCCCCTTCTCTCTAAAATAGGGTGACATATGTCAACTAAATGGCAACTCTGATTCCAATGTTGGAGTGGAGACCAATGACTTCAGCATGTCACAAATATAAATCTATGTCTGTGTGCATGGCAGCTGATGAGAAGAATGACACTGCAGGAAAAAAACTGCCGAAGATATATACGATCTCATTTAGAGCCAGGTTAGACCACCTGACAGCACTCACAAGTTTATTCTTAGCCTTGCCAGCTGCCACAAGGTTTTGAAAATGCATTCATGATCCACTCAGGATGAATTGTTTGGTGATTCCCTGACTTGATATCAAACACCATCAAGTTTAATGAGCAATTACCCGAAAAATGAATGAATTTCCTATCAACCTCAGTTTTACTCTGTTTTAGTGGTTATTTTTGTATGTTTTGAGGTCCAACCTAAAAACATCATTAACACTGTCATTTTGAACATGTCAGATAACCAGTAGGGGATTTGTAGGAGGCTGTGGAGAGGGACCAAAAACAAGAACGTTTTGCCATTCACTTTCAGCTATCCCCCCCACCCGTCCCAATTAGTGAGAGGGCTGTGTGTGCAGATAGAGAATGTGTGTGTCCAGGTCAGGCTAGTGCTGCAAACTAAATCATGTAATTTGCAGTTTATTTTCAAATGTTGAAACCAAATGACCAAAGAACAGAACAGGGCAGCACTCATTTGCTCTCTCTCTCTCTCTCTTTCTCAAACACACTGACCATCTTTAGCAGAACTTGGAGAAATCTTCCCTGTCTTAGTGGCCGTTGAAAAACCCATACGAATTTATCGTCTTCAGCAGGCAGGCAGGACTAGGCAGCTCAATACATTCCACTTTTAATGAGCATGTTCAGATCTCTGCAGGAGTGTCCTCGCTGACATCCACAGCCCCCGACCGATGGTGGACATTATTGTAACCAAATATAATGTAAAGTTGAACATGTCAGCATGACAGCATTTCATATGTTGAAATCACTGCTGTGCAAAAGTAGAGCCTCACAGAGCTGACAGTATTAGTTGATCAACCAATGTATTGTGTTACCACTTAGTTGTAGAGTGAGTGAGCATTTGTGTCTCTAAACAGGATTTTTTTCAGGGGGGGAAATTGTCATTGGTAAGTGACAAGTAGACTGACAGCTCCCTTAAAGAATCAATCATGTATTACTTTAAATAATACAATACTGCCACCACAAAGACGAATTTCCCATCATGAAGAGGCTTCCAGTGACAGTAAACTGTCTCATCCTTTGTATTCATGAAATGCACTTTTCAACATCTATCAATACAGATACAAAAACTTTAATTGGTGTAATTTCTTGCCCAGTGGGGAACTAAAAATACCACCTAGGCGAGAAGCACTTTTGGGGAAAACAACTTTTGTGAAACACTGTGAAAGAGCTATAAGACACCAAGTGAAACTTCTATTGGGTGCTGGTAGGTCAGGCTTTTCTTAGTATGTACTTGAAGGGTCTCAAGAGTGGCATAAGAAGGCAAAGCAGCTGAGCATTAGAGCTGCAGGCGGTGAGAATACACAGTGTACGGAGTAGGACGGTGACACGGCAGCCTCTCCAGTCCCACGCAGTCTACACAGGAGGGGCGGCACTCAAGCGAAAAGCCATTTATCTGTTAAACACACCCTCTGGATTATTTATCACTGTTGTACACGGCACCCATCAGCTGGAATCTCAATGTCCTCCCAGCTGCCCGCTCCACTCAGGTAAATCAAAGTGGCTGTTTCACTGAATGAGGTATGCAAAACCATTAGGGCAAATTGCAGGAGCCAATAGGGCCTGCTGCTTCCCCACATTCTGCGGAGAAGCCGTGGGCGTTGTGCATCACAAAAGACAGGGCAGTTCATGCTGCTGAGGTCGCTTGTCACATAGGCGTTTATATTTAGGTGCGAATTCTCAAGAGAGCCCTGACTAATGGCTCTATATCGATGCACATCCACATGCCTTGTCTGTCTGTGACCTTTCCACATTAATGCTGAAAACCATGTCTGGCCGACCATCATGCATACTTAACTATGGCTACTTAAGGAGCAGTGCAAACGCTTCCTCTGTGGGTGGGTGTGAAAGAAAAGTCCATCGTTCAGTGACTCAGGCCTTACCTGACCACCTGCTGGTGATATTTTGCAGATTGTTCTTGTTTTTTTTTACATCTTCAATAAATCACATTCATACCGACACAGTGATGCAGGTCAAACCCTCATCAGTCTGTTTAAAGTGGCTCAACAGCCGACATAAGTCTCTTCCTAAAAACCCTCTTACAGACCAGGGTCAGTAGATGGATCAGAGTGACTCTACACTACACGTGAGTCTCTGAAATTGATGGATCAACCATCGAGAGCTGTCTCGTAAAAGCCGCACCTACTCAGCTTATATGCAAAGAGTGGCCATGGGGATGTTTCTTAGTGGGCCATTACATAAATCAGGCTGTTGTCTCAGAAAAGCTCAGAGTAAACCAGTTAAATGACGCTAGGATAAGTTACTTTAGCAGGTAAACGTTTAAAGCTTTGTTTCTGCTTTGCTTTCATCAGGAATTCTAATATGCTCATCAGTCATCAGTCTGTTTGATTAGCTTGGAGCTATAGGATTTTTATTTTCATCTCTTGAGTGATGATGCTTGACTTCGGAACAGCCTCCCACAGAGTCTTTTACTCTAAATAATTACACACAAGTCTTCTTTTTAGATTTAAACTTTGCAAAATGTGTTTGTTTCCCAAAGTTTCTATACAATTTTCAAGCCAATATGTTTAGTGACTCCCTGAAGAAGAGTTAGATTAGCTTAGTACAAAGACTGCAAGCAGGGGGAAACAGCTAGCATTTTACTTTAATTACAAATAAACACACTCAAGTCTCTCTTTTGCTTGAAACTTTGGTTTAGCACAAAGTAACACAAAGTGCAAAAACATAAATTTACAGTTGCACAAGGGATGATGTGTTCCAGGCAGTTACAGGTGGCAGTCGAGAACTAGTCTGACACAACCTAACATCACACAGAAAGACAGCACCTCAATAATTTTATGCTAATTAAACACAGAGGAAATTTAATGTGTTAATTAGTGTGATATCCAGTTGTTGTTAGACAGAGGCTAACTGGATGATGGCAGTGGTTCCGTGCAGTATCATAGCTTTTCCAATTAATGAGGTCTTCTGGTCAAAGATCGCAGATGTTGTTCCCTGAAGTCTGCCGGAGCCGCTCTCCCAGTTTGGGGGTTACTACACATCATGTCGGCGTCAGGGGTTGGGGAACCAGGAGGACCTGAAGAGAAGTGGAATGCTGAAACAAGACAAGGGCGGACAAGAGCGGGGAACACGGAATTATTAGAATGCACTAACCTTATTGTTATTCATTCATGTGTAAGCTGCTCCTATTTCTTTTTCTGCACATGACCTAATGGCTTGATGACTCCAGAAGAAGCTTACCAGACTGCACCATGCTATCTTGTGGATCGACGTGTGATTACTACTGAGAAAGATAGTCTACTGTATATTGATTCACAGTGGTCACATGCTTGCCCTTTGCTCTTTCTGCAGGCGTCCACTGACGCTGAAAGTTCTGTTTTGACATCTTACCAATAGCCGTCACTGGATCTTACAGAGATCCCCTTTTGGCCTCTCTGTGGCTCTGCTTTCATCCGTGCTGTCTCTGCTGGGCAATGCGAACCTGGCTCTGACAGACAGTGGGTCTCTGTCCTATAAATGACCTGTCCTCTGGGAATTCTGTCTCCTTTTCACAGCGGCAGACCTGCCCCAATATGAACCTGCAGATCCTGGCCCATCAGTGTTTTATGTGGCAAAAAGCTATCTGTGATGTGACAATGTATGGGTAACAGAGAAACGGGAAAAGTTTAAATCTTAACACAATGTGCTCCTTTCAGTCCTCTCTCCAAGTGTCTGGCCCTGATTTCTTGCTTTATTCTTAGTTGAGGCTAATTTGGTCTAAACAGCAGAAGTAGGTTAATGAATAAGTCATCAATAATTTACCCCAAAGTTTCACTGCGTTCTTGTCACACCTCTTTGAAAAAGAAGTGAATGATACTCTCCTGACACACAGATACCTTCATCATCCCTTTCATTCAAGTTTAATTGATTTCTAAGGTTGAGATAGAGGAAAACATACAAGATTTATTAACTGGAACTGTTCCGATAACCTCTGTTTCTGTTTAGCTGTGCTCCAAATGAAATACCTTGTATCCCGGAGAGGGGTGGAAAGCTAGAACAGACAGAGGGTTTCATGTCAGTAGTTTCACTGTTGTGTCTTTGTTGCATTTCTTTCACTTTTTTCGCCATATCTACCTGTCACATCCATTTACACTGAGTTGAGGTGGGGTGCTCTCTGAACCAAAGTGCCCTTCACTCTTCTCGGGCAAGTACTCCCTGGGAATAAAACCCAAACCACAGGCTTCCACTCCATGAAACAATTCTCCCTGCCACTCCTCAGAGATCTGCCATTACAATCTATTGAATTTCAAAATAGACTGGCAGCGAGACAAAAGCAGATGCAACGTGCTTATTCAGAGTAATGAAATTTAGATTGTGGCGAGGGCTTTGACCATTTGTTCAATCCCCAGAGGGATATTCTACAGGTCTGTCAGCACATTTAGCCTCACTCCACAGGGTGCTGGCCCAAAAGGCTGCTGACAGTTCAATGGAAGTTGTCTTTTTGGCACTTGGAGGCTTCGGGGGTGTTTCATGATGACCCAGAACACCCAGATGCATGAAGAGTTGGTCACAAGGTAGAGGATAATATGCAGGGATGTGTGATGTAATCAGCAGGAAGACGTATTTAACAACATACATAATTCCATCTTCTCGTATCCCTTTGAAAGAAAATACGGTTTCCTCAAATATATCACATTGACGAAGCGTGAGCATTTAGCACAAGGTCCCTCTCTCACTCAACCTACTGTACAATTCCTAAGCATCCCGAAATCTGTCTAGTGCACAAGTAGGAACGAGACACAGCGTTCCCAAACCAACACAGTGTGCGCCGGCGGGCTGCAGAAGCCAAATGTGACCGGAGGAGATGATGGGGTGAATCCACACTGTGGTTCTCTTCAGCACTGCAGTGTGTCTCCGGTTGCCTAATGAGGCCTTATTAATTCAGATCAGGGTGAATGATTACCTCATCATTCCCATTCTCCAGAGAGCTCCCGCTCCCTCTGTACTCTGCTCAGTAAATATACAGCACAGTAATCCAGGGAGCGTCTCTTGCCGTGAGACTCTAATGTGCCGCGTTAGAAGCAAGCACGGAGCGATTCAAGCCAGGACGGACCTCTGATATGACCGAGTCATACGTGTTACTGTAGGGTTCAGCAATTACATGGATTTTGTTTTTCAAGCCATGCCCTAACGATTGGTATCTGTTTTATCTATTTTTTTTTTAATCTATTCTCTTTTGGAGATACCGCACTCCCACTAGCAGCAGATCTCTGACAGTAAACACGGAACACCCTCCCTATCTCTGTGCGGAGACTAGTTGCCTAGCAATGACGTCTCTGATTTTATGGTCTGTGAGGTTTACATACGCAAGAAAAGAGGGAGAAAATCCATCAGGATTTAGAGTACTGTAACGGCCATGCTCTTACTTTGTTTTTGCATGCTTATGTGGACAATATTGGGCCGCTGGTTTTTGGATATCGACAACAAAAGAAGCACAGCGTACACTGCCACATGAGCACACTTGAAGCTTCATCCTCAGTGACTGACACATCGCTCATTGATCCATCTCCACGGTTGATGCTGCCCTTGCCATCTTGTGAGAGAGTTGATATGAAATATTAGACAAAACTTTATCTCCGTGGGCAGCACAGGGTTTGTTGTTGATCCAATTGATTGAATTTCAAGCTTCAGTGAAGAGAAAAAAAGGAAGCACTGTTCTGTCGTATTATTTCAATACCAGGATTTAATTTTCCAAACCATCTCAGAGGATGTGAACATGTTCATGATGCTAGTTGCAGCAACATAAGGGCTGGATGTGTGATTCACGAGATGGTTGACTTTATTGCTGGTTTCAATATGTTGAAACCACTTAAAAGGGAAAAAACACTATCATAGAGTCCTGCGAGGCAGAGTCCTCACCGGAAAACAACAGCAGTGCTCGTTCAAACGCTTTAAACGATCTGTCTGCTGTTGGTTCAGAAGAATCTCCTCTGGCCAGTTTTACGTTTGCATCTCAAAGGCAGAACAAGTCTGAAGTTGCTCAAATAAAGTCCTTATAACGACGATGGTACAGCAATGTCAATACATTTTTTTTACTCGAACACTGTGGTGGGATGTAAAAAAGACATTTCATTTACTTCATTATTGTACTTAAGTACATTTTTCCATGTATGTGTTAACTTAAGTACATTTTTTGGGGGAATTTTTCACTTTTTATTCCACTATATATCTTAGCAAATATCTATACTTTCCACTCCATAATCGTTTTTTTTTTTTACTATTATTATTACCAAGTATTGTGTTACATGTTCACATAGTTTAAAAATATATATTTTTTAAAGTAATTTAAAGATGGAATTTGTTCACTGAGCCAATCAGAGCAGGCAGTAGACATCAGGACCCCCCCCCCCCCCCCCATTCTTCAGCAGCAGTCACTGCTACCACAGAGCCAATATGATGTGCTAGATAGCTTCATAGGGAAAATCATACAAAAGTACTTTTTACTTTTATTACTTAAGTATACGTAAGTAAAATGTTGGAGTACTTCACTCACCACCGCCATAAACAGATTGTCTGCGCAATCTTGTGAGCTAGAATAAGGTTTTTATTACCTTGAATATATTTATAAGCAATACTTATTTTAACACAGGTAGAAAAGTTATTGTGGTACTTTTTCTTTTACTTGAGTACATTTTTTTAACTTTCAATAAAGTAAAATTTCTTCTTACCTGGAGTTCTCCTTAAAATAAATACTACTGTTTTTGTGGTTGGACCTTAGCAAACTTAAAGATAAAGATCGAAATAAGAAAAGTGTACAGTGTGCTCACTCAAAGCCACAGCCCCCTATGGGACCATTAGCCAACACATGCTGCTGAAGGAAGTTTTCAATCCTGTTTAGTTAATTGTTTTGTTTGCTCACATGACCTCGTTTCACGCAGCATAATCAGGAAGCTTTACGGCCTGCTGGGGTTACATTCACTGGATGGATACAATACAAACACAATGCGGACATATTAGCTGCAAACTGAACAGAACGTTCTATGCATGATTTGGATTGAAAAATTGTGCACTGTTAGGATTTCAGTACAAAAGCCAATTCCAATGATGGTGGCCTGTTGCAGAGCAGCTTGTGACAATGACGCTCCTGCGGAGGACATCTGGTTAGTACTCCTGCAGCGGCTGTGGGCTCCATTCAGACCTGGACCCTGCTGCGTTCTGTTCACATATACAAACAGAGAACAGAACAAATAACTTTAGCGACACCGGAAGCTTTCAAAGTGTATTTTTTTTTATTGTGTCAACACTTGACTTTGATCACTGATTAAAAAAATTGGATACTGTGCTGATTCAGTTGTGAGTCAATAAGGTTACTTTTGGGTCTTGTTGGTACTCCAAGTACTGACGGAAGGCAAAACTAAAAAAGATCCAGATTATGAGTCGAGAGAGTTGGTTCAGTTCATCTCTCAGAAGCTCAGCTTAAGAAGAAAAAAGATGAAAGCTCACAATGATGTTTAAACAAGCTCTGTTGTGTCATTTGATTTTTATTGTCCTCTGGGTGACCATCGAGTCATCCATATTGGAGCTCAGGCTCACCAGGATAATACCACAGAATCTTCGCCACAAAAAAAGGTACAGAAGGAAACGCTCCTCTTCTTCTTCTCTGCCTTCCCTCTGTCACAGTGCAGGACAGACGAATGCACGTGCGGTCAGCTTGCAACGCCAGATGAGAACAGCGGCGGTGTATTTGATAATGCACTTTATGTGGCACATTCCGTGAGGGTGCCCGCTTCGAGAAAGGAGGATGCTGATGTTCTTCTGCATTTTTAATTAATTTCATCTTTACACTTCACCCCCGCTGCATCTCCCAGTTGCCAAAGCTCTTTAGCGAGAGAATTACTGGGAGAGATACTCTGCATCACATGGCTCCGGAAAAAGCTGCAAAATGACACAGCCTCTTTTAAGCAGAACCATATATAGTCAGTAATGTGTGTGTGTGTGTGTGTGTGTGTGTGTGTGTGTGTGTGTGTGTGTGTGTCTGCCCGTGGGTGGGAGTGTGTGTGTGGGTAGCTGGGGTGTTCTTACAATGTTTTTTGTTTTTCTCTCTGAGAGCCAAAATGGCTTCATTCAGGAACAGAAAATGAAAGAATCCATTTACGGGAGGTTGCTAGGGTCCAACGATTAAGATATGTTAAAATATAATAGATTTTGTGTGCATGAGTTATGTGCATGATTCCTTTATCAAAACATTACAAGGGACTGGGCAACATTGAATAGACTTTTGTATGTTTCAGCTTTTTAACTAGCAAATGAGAATATGTTGATTATCCCTCCTAAGAAAAGTGCAGCTGTTATTTATTAATTGAGAGAAGGAGTTGATTTTTTTGACAGAGAAAATCCTCTGCCTCCTCCTTGGTCTATTTTTGCTGCCAGCATGTCTCTAGATGTTCAAGCAAAGACTTTTCTGATAATTTTCCATAGCACACGTTTTTTTTAAATTTTTTACCTTCCAGGTAGCCCCGTGTGAAACTTCATACGTTACATACGAACCACTGCCTCTGCCAACCTTGAGGGGAAATAAATCAGGAGGTTGTTTTTACCTTTTGATCGACAGCGGGGGTCTCATCTTCAAAGCCACGTCCATGCAGTCCAGCTGGAATGATAAAATGTTTACCTGGGTTGTGCCAAATTCCATGTTTTGTTATTTTGGTGTGTCCTGAGGTGCATTGTAAGAACCTGAACACCAAACTAAATTCATGTTTATTTTATATCTATTTATTAATCAATATAGTGCTTACCTAATTTTTCTAAAATCGGGGCGGCACGGTGATGCAGTGGTTGGCACAGCAGGAAGATTGGTTCAGCCGGGGTCTGTTTTTCGTGTTGTCACTCTGTCTGTGTACATATAAGGATAAAAATATGTAATGAAGTGATTCCCCTAAGGAAGTTACCTAATCCTTAGCTTGAGAAAAAATTGCTTTGCATACTTTAATAATTGAAACAGGTAAAGAGTCTCGGTCCGGTGAATATATAGAGTGTACAATCGTCTTCACAGTCAGTGATCATTTCTCAAAATGTTACGGGACTTTAGGGTAGAAATTGGCTTTGAGAGCAGGTGGAGTGAGTGATGGCAGAAAGAGAGAGGCTTTTTTTCAACTGAAGAGCTTTAGAAATACCAGAACTCAAGGTCAATTGTTTGGCGTTTGTGTGTGTGTGTGTGTGTATGCGTGTGCGTCTGGCGTGTGTGTGTCTTGAAGAGACAATATCATGCCATGTGAGAGCGAGGGAGCGTGTATCAGGTCTTCACACTGCAGTAGATCCTCGAGTGAAGAAAGAATCTCATTTCCTCTCGGCCAGGGGGCTCAGGGTGAATTGATGCGCGGAGCTCGTGGCCCGTGTAAAATTGACCATGAAAGTCGCTCAATTCAGATCAAAGTCAATACAGCCCCTCTCGCCTGTTCAATAGCTGCAGTGCATTAGAGGTTGCAGCGAGGCTTAGAGGTCCCTCTCCTCCACTCCCGACCCATCGAGTGACCAGGGACACTGATATGAGGGCTCCTGTGATTCTATATAAATAGTTGAGGTGATGGACAGAAGGCAGTTTGTTTTACAAATACATACATTCAAGATAGAAGATTTGTATTACGCAATCAATCGATCATAGCCATCCACTCACCACCATCATTTACCATACAGCTCCGATTCCTCATGTTACATTACATTACATTTCATTTAGCTGACGCTTTTATCCAAAGCGACTTACAATAAGTGCATTCAAACCCGAGGGTACATACCAAGAACGACAAGAATCAAGAAAGTACAATTTCTTCAAAATAAAGCAAAACTACAAAGTGCTATAAGTAAGTGCCATTTAAGTGCTACTAAAGTGTCTGTTTCCAAAAGTTGTTGGTATATATATTTCTTTTTTTTTCTTTTTTTATTCAAGGTAAAGTCGGAAGAGGTGTGTTTTTAGGGGAGCTCATTCCACCATTTAGGAGCCAGGACAGCAAACAGTCGTGATTTTGATGATTGTTTAGCTCGCAGTGAGGGAGCAACGAGCCGATTAGCCGAAGCAGAGCGAGAGAGTGAACAGGGTGGGGTGTAACGTTTGACCATGTCCTGGATGTAGACTGGACCAGATCCGTTCACAGCATGGTACGCAAGTACTAGTGTTTTGAACCGGATGCGAGCAGCCACTGGTAACCAGTGAAGGGAGCGGAGGAGAGGAGTAGTGTGAGTGAATTTAGGTTGGTTAAAAACCAGTCGAGCTGCTGCATTCTGGATGAGCTGCAAAGGTCGGATGGCTGTAGCAGTTAGACCTGCCAGGAGGGAGTTACAGTAATCTAGGCGTGAGATGACCAGAGCCTGGACCAGAACCTGCACCGCCTTCTGAGTGAGAAGGGGGCGTATTCTCTTGATGTTGTACAGCATGAATCTACAGGACCGTGTTGTTGCAGTAATGTTGGCAGTAAGGGAGAGTTGGCTATCGAGTGTTACACCCAGGTTCCTATCCGTCTGAGTTGGGGTTAACACAGAGTTGTCAAAGTTAATAGTCAGGTCGTGGATGGGAGAGTCTTTCTCTGGAAGGAAAAGTAGTTCAGTCTTGTCAAGGTTAATCCTCATGTCAGGTCTATGTTGTCTCTACTTACTTATCTAATAGAGAGGGAATCAAAAGGGATTTACAGGCAGCGTTGTCAGTGTCCTTCATAACCGGTTCGTTCATTGTCAGTAGAAAATCTCAGTATTTATCTTGATTCCATTATAAACTCTATGTTGGAACCACTGAACTGAGACAATAGTTTACCTTGAACTGACTGTTTGTGTTGGTCTGCTGGCATTATTGTCACTAGAGCAGGTTTTCATAAGTCAAAATGTATGTGGTTCTAGTATAGTAATAACAAAGGGCCCATTTACATTCCCTTCATTTCACACTATTTCAAATGTTATTTACAGGTAGATTTAGTGAGAGTACATGAAACAAGATCATAAATGTACATTTACCTTACTTTACTTTATTTATGTTCATGTAATTTATGGTACTTTGCAAAGCAAATATATGTATTCTCTAGAACGCAACGTTACATCTTCATATAGTTTTTAATATCTTTAAAAGTAATCTTTAACGAAAGGGGAATTCGTCCACTGATCCAATCAGAGCGATGTAGAAACTCCTAAAACGGATTCAAAAGAGGCCCCAAGCAAGACTCATCATGATGTCGTAGACTGTTGCATAATGCTCTGTTCACACCAAACGCAAAGTGAATTTTCATGTCACGTTGCTCGCGCATGTTTGGCTGCAGGGTCATTTGTGTTTACTTGCTGTACTCACGCAAGCAACGTATTGACATTGTAAGAAATCTGACTCATCAAAAAAATAGCTTCGTCTGCGGTGTGAACACACCATCTTGGAAGTACTTTTACTTTTAATACTTTTACTTTAATGACTTACTTTTACTCAAGTAGAAAAATGATACACTTACTTTTATTAGATTATTTTTGTCTACTTTGTTGAACTTATACTTAAATAGAGTGTTTGAGTTCTTCCTCCACCACTGCTGTATGCAGCACACCTGCACTACCAGGTGAACTAGCAGATGCTACGAGTGATTTACTCTTGAACTTCAAGTTGAAAGGGCATTCCAAAAGTTAGCAAACATAAGCCTCTAGTTGAAATCAAACATATAAAGAATGTAGCACAGCCCCTTCAGTGTATATATGTATGGGTTTGTTTTAAAAAAGTTGTACCCAGTTAGGTCCAGCATTTCAATAAAAAAAAAAAAAAAAAAGTAGAAACACGGGTTAAGGAACGATGAGAAACAGCAGTCGACACATAAGCATGTTGACACGCGCACAACTTCCCAGGAATTCTTCTAACTATCACCACACACCCAAACCTAAATCTCAAGTGGTCATTAATGCAACCATGATGATGATGATGATGATGATGATGATGAAGAAGGTTTCCAACATTAATGAAATAATTAACCCAAACCATGATCTTTCCGTAATCCATAACCCAGAACACTTTTCAAGCATGACCAAATGTTATTGGTGTCAGATCAGAAATTTTAATTTTGTTAAAAATATGATGTGAAATATCTTTAGAGGACCGTGACACGTTATCCTTGCAAAAGTGGGAACAGGGAATGGAGAAGAAACACAAATGTAGTTTACACCCAGGTCCAAAGGTTAGAGACCATCTTCCCATTCTTGGGCCAGATGAGCCTCACGCTATTGTACTTCAGGAATGAGCTCGGAGCTTGACATGTTCTATATAATAAAAAAAATTGTTGCATGAATGTACAACATAATTGGAAAATTGAATCCAATTACAAAAGTTAAATGAAGTATTTCTGAGCTAGAATTTAATGTAAATTATCTTTTTCTTCTTCTGATTCCATTTGTCCCTCAATCCTCATATCCTGCCAACAATTTATTGTTTTAACTACATTCTGCTGTATTTTGCTCCCTGCCTTGATTTCTATGACAGATTAATATACACATCCTGAGATAAGTCAAGAGATTTCTTGATAAAAACTTTATTTCCTTCTGAAAAAGTCTTTATGAACTTCATTTGATGCTTAGGAAATGCCACCAAGCTTTCAGTGAATGACGGGTGACATATCACCTCCCCGCAGTAACATAAAGTAAACATGATGCAAAAAAAATCTGAGGAAACGATTTAGAAGAGTATTATATCTACAAATCTACAAAGAAACTGGGCCTTTAATTAAAACAGATGAGGATCTGTTTTAATCAGCTGGAATAAAAACAGGTTTTATTGCAACAGACTAGAAATTACAAATCCTCCCTGAGGGTGAGAGATGACACGAAAGCTGTAAAACATCATTCACGTCTGGAACGCGGGGTGAGAGTAGAGGAACGTGGTTTGAACAATAGAAATGGCGTGTTGAGCTCAGTACACTGCACTGTGCCAAGCTGTCATAATATATTTGAAACACAATGGTCTCAGACTGCTGAGGTTTCTCTGTTCTCTTCATTGAACTGGAGTCTCCCACAGTCGACTGTATTTGTTGACTGTGGGAGACTCATATATGATGAGCCAAAACCTCCAAGCTCCCTCGAGCTATTAAAAAACACCAATATAAAGTACGTCCCGATAATTGCCTGAAACATTCTTGTTTGGAAGTGAGGTGCTGAATATACGGAAATATTCGGCTTTCCAATTAACTCGAATGTACAAAATTCTCATTTATACCAGTGCGCTACAATTTACAATATGCCTGACTTCACCTTCGACAACTTTTCCACAAATGCAGGTCTGCGACGGCTGATTGGCTTTTTCTCTGTGCATTGCACAAACTCCATTTCTGCTCCACTGACTCAATCAGCATTTGGTTTGTTTCCACTGTCCAGAACATTAAACAGGAGGCCAGATTGATTAATTGCATTTCATTTTTCCCAGCATGCCGTGTAAGAAACCCTAGAGTGTTCTGATATATGTCCTCCAATTAGAGCGAGCCAGCTAATGAGCCTCGTTTGGGCCCAGAAAACTAATAAAGGAAATCCAACGCAGGGGTGATGCCCTGCAGCAATTAGATAAGTTGCCAGACAAGCAGTATTTTTCCGAGCGCTTCTGGGGGGCGCTTCAACGTCAGAAAAACATTATTAAGTGTCTTCATTACCTGAGATGAATTTGTCCGTTACTGTCCTCAATTGATCAAGATTGATCGGTGCTGAAGACACAGATCCTGTGTGTGGCTCATTAAGAGCAGCCTTGTTAAAAAGCAAAGCAATGACTAGACGCTCCTGCTTGACTTCTACAACTGTTCCTCTGCCGAGTTTTCACTGAGGGCAAGTTAATGTCCTATTGTGAACAACTACCTATACTTATACAAAGAGAATGTGAGTAGCATCACCATGCTTTTAATTAGTCGTAAATGGACCTGGACCGATATAGACTTCACATAAAGATGGACCACGTGTCTCCACTTCCTCCCACTATCCAGGAGTGAAGTCAAAATATCCTGCATTCGAACTGTGCTTTTTTACCGCTAACGTCATTTTGACGATGCAGTACTGATCAGGGGTAAAGCAGCAGTGGTCCCACCATGCTTGACCAATCGGGAGTTGAAGATGTCATGATGTTCCGGCTGGTAATGACTAATTGACACTAAACTTATCTGATAAATGAACACTTCAACACAGTGTGAAAAGAACTACCTAATATAACAGAAACCATCTTTGAGAAAAATTAGACTTTTTAGTTTTAGTTAGCTTTACACTTTACTTGAGAGTCCCGTACTCGTGCCCTCCGAGGCTTTGTTTCGATACTCAGCGCCTAAAACGAGGGCGGGACAATCTCATTCGTCAACACTACATCCAGCATTCTATTGGCTGGGGTATTTTGACAGACTTGTATCACAAAAAAGAGCAGAAGAATCAAATCTATGAGCACGACATTTCACACGTGCACCAAAGCAGCATGAGCACGAGTAGAAGAGCTAAAGCTGGGCCGCGCAGGACATATGTCCAATCTAATCTAAGCACAGCAGCAGCCTTTTGAGTGCGAGCGGAGGGTTTTGAAGCATTAAATAATCGACACATTCAACCGACAAATCTTGCTCTCAGACTGAAAGACACCATCCATTAAAATGGCTACAATCTTGAGGGAGCAGAGTGGTTTTGAATGATTTTGTTCTTTAAATGCCAATTGTTTGTACATTCAATGAATACAAATGTTAAAAACAGAACTTCAAGATTCTCCTGATAATCCCACAAACCTGTGATTTAGTTTTCATTTCATTATCAAGTCTGATACTGTGCACGTTTTAATTATATTAATTGTTTTGGATGTATCAATCAGCGTTGACTTCAGATCTGTAGTCATAACTGAATTGGCAGCTGCAAGGAGGAATTCGAATCGTTCATGTCAATCGAGAAACGTGTCAGTTCTTAATTATGGAGGTCGACTCACAACTATGTGTTAAAGCCACTCACACAGGTCACCGTCTTTGAGACAATTTATGTATTTTTCACATGTATTTCGATTACTTAGGAAAAGACAGAAATTTTGTGTAAGTCTGGCTAAATGCAGCCTTGTATCCATTTTAATTATTATTGACACACAAATGTAATCTACGATGCTGTTTCAGATAGATATTTGCCTTTTCCACAGAAAACTGTTTTTCCTGTCACAGTATGACATTTGTGAATAATAAAATGATTGATTGAATTCCATTAAGCTGCTTCAGTTTCAGGGTCCTGGGTAATGCTGGCTCACTGTCACACTGTCATGACTGGGACACATGAATATGTTAATGCTACTAGTACCGATGCTTTTCCTGCTATGGCGGTCGTTCTGTTTGTGACAGGGGCCTTTCCACAGGCTGCCACTGATTTCACTTCATTTTATCAGTTCACATCATGTAAATCAATCTGCAGACCCTAGGAACCTGTAATGTAATCCATCCCAATGAATTACCAGATGTAATACACTGTCAAGCTTACTGTCTTCAACACTCACTGTTTTGATTCATTCTCTCCCTGGTGCATTGGATGGTACTCCAACAACTACGATTTGAGATACAGCTGCTATGAGACGTCAACTCTGTTTGTTGCTTGTGCAGTTAAAAGAGTGTGGCAGCTGAATATAAGATAAAGGAACATCCTCTTTGTGTTATTCTTAAGAGTACTACCATCTATGATTTAACATGGAAGCATATTTGATATATTCTCTACTTGTATTATAATCTTATATATGCTCAACTGGACTCAAATGCAGATAAAGAAAAAGTAGGTAGTGCAGGGAAAATATTGAATGGAAAATCAAAGAAATTAAAACTCATGAGGAAAAAAAACGACCCGGGGAGTACTGAGACTAAATGCTGTAAGGACGTGGGTATAGTTATACATCGGTAAAACACATCAGAGTGGTAAGAAACTAGACAAAGACGGGAGGTAAACCTCACCAGGTTAATAAAGGCCAAATATCCTCAAAGCCTCAAACAATGGCATACAACCATAATCGTACCCTACTCCATATCCTAATCAAAGCAACAATTGTGTTTAATAATAGCAAGTATGATATTTTGTTTAACATGGGCCTGGATACAGTTTGTACTAGTGATTAAACGACAAAAGTTCTTATCAACGTGATGAAACTAGGGCTGATATCATTTTCAGTAATTAAGTGGGTCTCTTGTATAGTATGGCCGTTTTAACACAAAATTGCATTTTGCATTTCTTTAGTGACAGCATTTGTCACGATGGAGGGTTTAATTAATGCAAAACACCAATTTAACCAATATTTAAACCTACACAAACCAACCAGGACACAAATACCTTGTCATTGGTGTGACCTTAATGCTAAGATTTGGTCTGCCACCTCTGTAATTGAGGTTAGTGCAGGTTGAGCAGAGAGATACTAATACTGGCTGTTAGTAAGAGACAGGAAAAGCAGTCCATGTCAAAGTCTGACATATTTGTACAGCAACTGGACCCTTCCTTCAAGGCTTGGTTACACAGTCATTTAAAATGGCAAAATGAATCAATTCCAATGCCATCACTGTTTGCACCATTGCACTGAAGCTATATCGACAAAGTCGACCTTAAAAGGGAACCGAGAGCCAGAGAGTCCAAAGCGAGGGAAGCCATCAGAGCATCTTAGCTGTGTTGTACTAGTTTTATTTTACCTACACAAAAAGCAGTGATGTCTCTACACATGAAAACACAAAACAGATGTCTGTTGTAGGAATATGTGTTGACAATGACCAAGCAACTACCAATCCCTGAGCCCCAGTACTATCACCTGACAAACAATTACCCTCTTATGGCAACGGCCAATATTGTGTGGCTTCCAGTGTAACCAGTGGATACCTGGTCCCAGACACAGTCTTCCATGTGTGATACACTTTATACCAATTTCTTTTTTCACAGAGTTGAACGTTTCTTCACAGAAAACAGTGACACTTTATGTCGGTGTTTTGTGTGTTTACAGAGATTAGCAGACATGTGAAGTCCCTCTTTAGTCAAAGTGGAAAATATAGGTTATCTCGGGAATTTATTGTGACTGACTGGCACTGGATGGCTTGCATGTCAGAATGATATAGTTCAATTCTGAGTCTGGTTTGAAACACATATTTAGTTAAAACATGCTCATTAAAAGTCAATTTGCAGTGACTGTTTCTTCTTGTACTTTTGCCTTAACAGACTTAGTGTGAGAGAGGTCGACGTCAGGCAAACATCAACACAGGCTGTTGTGCGTGCCTGATTAAATGAAAATATACTTCCTGTTCCAATCTCACACACTGGACAATGCTCAATGCAACAATGAGTGTTTGGCTGCTGTGACGCACCTACTGTGAATCCCTGAAGGATGTCAGGCAGGAAGGTGCGTTCGCTGTGTGACACCAGAAGATCAGCACGTCTTAGAGAAGAAGCATCCTGAACTGATTGCTGTAGGGCTCTTTGTTGCACATTCAATGGCAGCGAGGGACAATATAATCCTCTCAGTGTTGAATGACTCAGTACATAATGTACTTCTAATTGTGTTTGCGTCATAAAAATGATTGTACAATGTACATTCATCTGTCCTGGTGCTCAGTTTCTTTTGCTCTGGGGCACAATATGCTTAAGAAATGCTGACTTCTCCCAGTGCCATTTTGTTTTGCTAACCCTCTGAGCAATCACAGTAGTTTCATAATTTCTCCACATCTGTTCTTTGAGCTGCAGGACTATGTGAAAGCGCTGAGGATTTGGAACACAGGGGTATAGAGTTTTTGAAGGATAGGTCAACTGTTTGAAGGTCATTGTGGCCCACGAAGTAACATGGAATGAGGAAAAATTGCCTTGAGGAGAGATTGGGATCAAATTAATCACATTTTATATTGTTTTCATCTCGTAGATAAATGGGTATTTGTTATTAAACAAACGACAAATGTACTGAGACCTGTCTGCAGATTTTCTTGTGGTACAACTTGTAGGACTAACGCCGGGTTCACACCGGACACGTAAGGGAGGCATAAGCGCAGCGCCAATCCTCTGGCTCCCATCCACTCCCATGTTAAATCGTTGTGCTGAACACACCGGAGGCTGAAGCGTAGCGTTGCGCCGCGGCTGCCTAGCGCCGTGCAGCGATCGTTTCGGCGTCGAGTCTATTTTTTTCCGCTTGACTCGAGCGTATCGCGACAGGAAACACACTGAAAAACGATCTTAAACTATATTGACGACATATTTTTTATGAGATAAATGATCAAATATGCATCCCATACTTCGTATTCACCTTCTGTTGTCCAGGAGTTTTAATTTTACCACTTCTACCGAACACATCATTAAATGTCCCCCTCTGCCCATCCACTACAGCCACACAAGCAATCATAATGATAAAAAGAGAGAGGGGGGGGGGGGGGGGGGACTACGTATTCTCCACATAGGCTTGAGTGGAGAATACGTAATTTACCCTCGACACCGGACATTTAACGGAGCAAACAGCGGAGAAGTTCTTCAACATGGATGACATTAAATTAATAATTGAAGTGGAGTACAGAGATGTATGATCCTCGGAACATGTTGTATAAAGACAACACTAAAAAGGACACATGTTGGGACGCTGATGCAGTTAATTTTGGAGCAACAAGTAAGTATATGCTTGAAAAAAAATATTAAATGCCGTTTTTACTGCAGGCTGATAACAGCGGCGCTTCGGCGTCGCTACCGCGCCCGGTGTGAACCCCGGCGTAAGCTCTGCTACTGTGCCATCCAGCAGAAACGTAGTGTGTTGGTCTTTACCAACTCCTCAGAGATATACCTGGATCTTCAGCTTCTGGATACTTTATCCCCCTCAGTCTTGAAATTTGACATTCTGCAAGTCCTGACCGGATGAACTTAAGGTCCAGCCAAAACAGACTGGGGTTCATGTTTTGGAGAATCGTATAAGTCATCAGCTGAAACTTGAATAATTCATGAGCAGCTCTGATCAGACAAAGAGTTGATGTCATAATTCAAAACCATAAAACAACAATGAATTACAAATATTTATAGGCAGCGTTTGACCCCTCAGAGACCCTCTCGAACAGGATTCAGACTTCATCGGGGGTAGCAGTTACCAAAGAACTTGCTGTATTGGTTATGTGAGTCATTCTCTCAGAAAAGACTTAAGCTGATGATAGGTCAGCTGGATGTGAAATAGAAATGGACACATTTTTCACACTGACTGGATTTTTCTCTTAAAGTAGAAGCTCTTCACACAGAAAGTTAACTTGAACATGAAATGACAGGTAATTGTAAGAAGTAATCGCAGCCAGGGTGGGGGTGAAAAATGACCTCCATTCATATTCGGAACAATGAAACCACTCACCATCTCAGATAATGTTAAAAATGCCTCACAATCTCACAGCACTCACCAATAATAGTAATACGACTACAAGACACTTTGATACATCTCACAATACTTCGCTATAATTAGATTGAGAAAAGCAACTTTAATCGATGGCCTCATGTCTATCTTCTTCAGCGCATGGTTACCAGTGCACCTCGTGTCCACACTGTATAATATCCTATGATGAGCATATGGATTAACGATTTAATGCTTCATAAGACACCATTTATAATCTACTGAGATATAATAACACTGATTTGAATGAATGATGCCCAAATGAGACAATTAGTGCAATCGCCAGACACTGGAAATGGCCCTAAGCTGGTTTAAGAACACCTTAATGAATTAAACAATTAACACTGAGGTATTGTGGCGATGAAATGAATAATAACATGTAATGTATTCATGTTTGGCTAATAAGCACTCCCATCATAATTTAATAATGATGGTATTAGAGTGGTTAAACCTCATTAACATTAAAAGCAATCACTGAGGGTCTGGTGAATTTCCTTGTAATTAATTGTCCGTGATGGAGCCATGTCTTTACTGTGACGTCGACTGTAAACAGAGACAGATCGCCCAGATGAGCTGCTGTTCATACCCACCTGGTAGACAACATAAAATAGATTATTAATTCACATCTGTGGAACCAACCTACACGTATGAAACCGAATATCACGCTGTGTTTTTGTGTTGCAGGGGGACTGCAGACGAGCTGACAATCTGCCGTCAGCGACACAGCCAGCTGCAGTTTATTGTGCCAGGTTGGTGTGGTGTGGCGAAACAAGCGTCATATTAAAAACTCTTATTTTCTGCCAAGCTGCCGAGGTTCCCCCGCAGAAGGCCCATCTCGGCATTAATACAACTGGTGGACGGAGAAGAGAAAAACAAAAACAACCAGAACAAGAAAAAAAAAAACACACAATTTGTATCAAGTCAGGGTGCTCAAGGCGCTCCTCAAAAAGAAATGCAAGGTGCCCAGAGCAGAGGAAGGCAGGATGCAGCAGAGCCCGCGGCAAAACCCGGTGAGCACATGAGGCCCTCCTCACCGTCGGCTGTCACCCTTCACTTTTCCGTCACACCTACATCGATTGCAGGTTTTCACCAGCAGGCTCAACAGTCCAGTTTGCATTTCATCAGTGAGAAGCAAAACAACACAAATGAATCTAGACTAAGAAAAGAATATGAATTCCTCTGTCGATGACTGAGATTGATGTGACCGTCCTTCTCTCTGTTGTTTAAATACAGACGGGAGTGGATTGGGAGCGATTTTTCACCAACGCAATCATCATGAGGAAAAGATGAGTCGCTATCATCATCATTATCATCAACAACAGTAATGTTATTGCACTAACAACAAATCTTGTTAGAGCAGCAGGTTGTTATTTAGCAACAAGATAGAAGAGCAGAGATAAGAACAATTATAATTTGTTTACTCATCTGTCTTTTGGGGCGTTTTCTCAACAGTACGAATCAAGTTCATGTTTTATATACATAGTTAACATTTGATTCAGTTTATTTTGGTTTGACATTGCATTAATAAGACTGCATATATACTTAACATTGATTGGTTTATAGACAAAAGTGTGACCAACAATGGCAGGTAGTCTTTCTGTTTGAATGAAGAGAAGGAATGAAGCAGTTCATTTTCTTAATGTCTCCACCCGTGTGATATTATTGTTATTAGCAGCAGAATGAACGTCCTCCTCACTTCAAGCTATTCTGTGAGTCTCCCCTGCTTCCCTTCTTTTGTTATTTATTAAAGCTGATGAACCTTTTCCATGTCATCCATTGATCAGTCCTTCACCACCATCAGGCCAACATGTCCAATGTGAACAGATCTATTATGATCAATAAGTCGGAGTGTCATTGTAAATTTCTAGTTGTATTTGTTTATTTATTTGATGTGGGCAGGGCTCATTAATCAATGGACAAAAACATTTTTACTCAGCCAGAATTAGCTGCATATGATAATTTCCATCTGTTGTTCCTAAAGTCCTTTTTTACAAAGCAACCTGAAATAGAATAAAAGACCTCATTCTTATAGAATGACAGATATCTATGAATGATACACGTGCATCATACATACCATCCAAACTAACTGTACAACAAACCCATTATGTAATCACTACATCCGATGCCTTACGATTCAAAGCTGCACTACTCAATATTAAAAAATTATCAACTTATCAAATAACTGTCTATTATATGTCATTTTGTAACATTCAAGGGCAGATCGTCGGTCTGAAAATCTGATTGAACCCTGAAGTGCTCCTGTCCTGTCAGTTGTCTTTTTTAACCAGTCACTCACCAATGATACCAACATAAATATGACAGATTGCCAAGAAATAGAGCTTAGAGAATAAGGAATGACTCAAAGTTCCTTACTGAATCAGGAAGTATGTTCGGATGTTAAACATATAGTTTGCCCCGCTGTGTTAATTATGAGCCCTGATTTAGAAAAATCCTAGACCTGCCAATGCATTTATTCCTCTTTTAGCTGGCACTGACTTCATAAACCCATTTCTAACAGCAGCATCTGTTATATAGATATCATACATTCTGTATAACTGCCTGTGTGTCGCTCGCGTATACCAAAGTGTCACTCTCTCTTTATAGCTTTAAGAATCTTTGTGGCTAAAAGCATTTCTCGTATCAACCCGTGCCGAAGAACTGTAGGCAAGTACAAAGCTGTGGCTGGGAACGTAATGGCTCTGTGACCAAAGAGGCATTAAACTGTTACCGCACACTCGCCTAACCCCTCCTGGGGGCAACTTTGATCTCGGCTCCCTTAGCGAATCTGCAGCTCTCACATTAAGCAATTTAAGTACTTATCAACATGCACAGAGGGCTGCGGAGGCATATCTCTGCCACGTCTTGTATAAAGCCAACTTATCACCCAAAAAGTGGTGAAAAGATTCCAGCATTTGGGATGTTGTGAAAGTCAAAGTGACTTTATCTCGCAGCAAAGTGATTCATTCCGCCATGTTAACTGGAGCTCAGAATCATGGTGATGAGCGGGGAGAGCAGGCTGCTGAAATGGTATTACCAGCCCGTAGAAGGTGTTTGCTTACCCAAATTGTCCTCCGTTTCACTCTGTTTTTTAGATCAGGTTGTCAGTAGAAAATTGCTGGACTATATCTGCTTTAGATAAAGCTGAATGAATAATTAAAAACCTGAAGCTTCACACGTCAAGAGAGGGTGATGTGTACATGGCTTTGAACAAGCTGCGGAGGAAATGAATAAATACATAAATTGTATCTGTGTCTGTGTTTGTGTGAGTGTGTGTGTGCGTGTGTGTGTGTGTGTGTGTGTGTGTGTGTGTGTGTGTGTGTGTGTGAGAGTGTGTTTGTGCAGCAAGGAAGCCACAGCACTGAAATTACACAAGGGGATGAAAGCATGAGGTAATTTTAACATAAAGCCTGAACTGTCAGCAGAGCTTTTTTAGCTCCTCAACAGAGCGCCCTGTTTAGGCTGAGTGTTCAGGAAATGACACATCCAGCCGTTTTTTAACAGGAAGCACCACAAACACAAAACACTCAGGAATTTAAACACAAATTTCATTCAATGGCATGTTGACGCTCAAATTAATAGCAGATGATACACTGCAGTGGCTGCAAGTAGAAATGTGACCCATACAGTGATAACAAAGCAGCTTGAGCCTTT
Source organism: Platichthys flesus (assembly GCF_949316205.1). Classification (NCBI taxonomy): domain Eukaryota; kingdom Metazoa; phylum Chordata; class Actinopteri; order Pleuronectiformes; family Pleuronectidae; genus Platichthys; species Platichthys flesus. Next base: position 8,939,897 of record NC_084951.1, on the reverse strand, counting down.
TATAATTTAATACAAAATCAGTTTCAAAAGTCAAGGTGTAATATTTCATGGTGTCTGAGACCTTCAGCTCTAAATAAGCCTTTTTGCACCAACAACAACCTGTGACTCTGTGTGATGTCAGTTGTGCTAAGGACAGGCATCTGCACCTCAGGCTGTTAATGCTGCATAAATTCAGAGAGAGGGTTTCATTTAAAAGATGAAGCATCACCTCACAAAAAAGAAAGAGCTGAACTTAACAACACTTCTGCTCAGAAATGCCAACACCGTCAAAGATCAAGGTAACAAGCCCCGCTGTCTCGCACTTCCATCCACAAAACAGCTTTGTGTGCATGTGTGTGAGTGTGTATGTGGGCGTCTGTGTTTGTGTGTGTGTGTGTGCATGTCTAAATGCGAGGCAATGTCTGTCAGTGTGTGTGCATTGATGCGTTTAGTTGCAGTCATTTAGCTCAACAGCAGCTCTGTGTTTACTGCTTTATGGCAACTTTTCCTCTCTAATTGGTCGCAGTTCAGCTTTGTTGTGGAAGGCGGTCTGTTCTCTCCGTCTGCAGGTCAAGGCTTGCTCTAGAAAAACAAACTTTAAAGCCTTTTAACAAAAAAGGAAGAACCAAGTTTGCCTTTGAGTTTTCACACGCACACATGTAAGGTAATCCAAATAAACCTGAGGATGGTTATTGTGTATAACATTTTTTTTTTTTAAATATTGGTTTATTGGTTTATCTTAGTAATGGATAACCTTGATTTAAGTGGCAATAAACACATCAACACTTCTAACGCGAATAGAGATCAGAAAATCCAAATAACATCATAAAGAAGAAGACATCAATGTCACGATCACTCTCCAGGCTCTTTGGTTTTGTCGTCTGGACCTGCCATGCTTTCCTGTCTTGTTTCTCTCCACTACCGTCACCTGTCATACTCCGTCCGCCCACCAGATGTCCCCACGCTTTCTTCCTGTCTTCTTATCCAGTCGCCCATATGTTTCCTATTTTCCAGTCACTGGAATGTCCCAGCCTGTCAACCAACCTGTCCCTCATTCCCTTCTTCTGATCTCTTATTCATACCAAACCCTTTGTCCTCAGTCCCTAAGCAGATTGTCTGCTAATGTATCTGCATGTTTCCCGTTGTACAGCGTGGACTTCTGTTCCTGCTACCTGTGTGTAGTCATCCGTTGTCCATAACTGTCTGTGTCCATCAACCGCTCCATTTGTTTGTCTGTGAGTGCCTGGTCATTCTCAGTTAATCTCTTAAAGTTCCTTCACTGCACCACTCTGCATGTGTGTCTGTGCCTGGGTCTATAGTTTGCAGCTCAGAACGTATTTAAACATTTACCTGATTACAGGCACATGCAGTGTAAAGAGAATCAAGTAGCTACTGTAGCTCGGCGCTCGTGACCGAACTTAAACTTGAATATCATTTCAGAGATTTTGTCCGAGCCCAGCCCGACCGATTGGGTCACAAAAGGCTAGGGTTGGGTATCCACACTCTACTAGAGCCCTCCTGACCTGTGCCACCATCTACTTACCACCGTCCAAAACAATCACGGGTTTAACATTGGATTAAAAGTGCATTGTGGGACATGAAGTATAAAAAACCTGCAGGACTCATCAATCACTGCAGGCCTTCCATGATAACTATGACTCATAAACGCAGTTAGCAATGCTTATTTACTCAAGGTAATGATGATCTTTGATCCATAAACACTGCATTAGCTCTGATACTAGTAAACGACAGACTAAGAATCTATCACCATGTATTCACCATTGAGGTCCCAGAGGTCATGAACTTGGTAATTTGACTGAATAATATTATCAAAAAAACGTTGCTCTACAAGGAGCTTCTTTATTTAAAATCTCTTCTTTGTCTTACATGAGTATAGAACCTCTTTTTCATTCAGAAACGTTTGTATAGTCTTTTTGGTTTGTGTCCTTTGCATGTAAGATAATCTCCTCCTGTGTTCTCACACAGGCTCATTCGGACAGTCTTTGGAGTTTGAACTAGGGGGCTGGAGGGAGAGACTCTGGAGAATGTCTGCGGAAACAGACTCAGACATTCACATTCACACATCCAGCTTCTCTAGATAATTGCAGATCAGTCTAGACAAAAATGCATCGATCAGGAGAGATAGGGGAGTGGAGATGACTAAGCAAAGGAGGTGAGAGAGAGGATGGTGGAGAAATGAAAGGAAGAGCAGGGAGTGGCCAATAGGATTAGCATCATGACAAACATAAACTGACCTGATTACATTCAAACAAAGTAGGTAATTACGATAGAGAGAAAATTGACCTAATCTCTCATATTTGGTGATTATCAGATTTTGATGGTGACTATGTGTGATTTTCTGTTTACTTAAATTATTTAATTAAACATTGTCAATATTAATTTTCAGATGTTGTGTGATCACTTGCGTCTTCTGTATTTGCTATTTTTGCCTTGTTTAATATCAACATCCAGGCGGGAAATTGGGAGACGCATAGGACCACTTATGACGCCGCTAAATAAGTTCTGAGGGGACGACCGACTCTAAGTGAGGATTAAAAGCTGCTGGTTGACTCACCGCTCATGTCTATGGCCCCAGTATAGGTCTTTTTTAGTGATGTCACCATGTCCCCAGGTCTCAGCAGTTGACTCGGTGAGTACGTTGTTGCCTCTAAAATAAGACTCTGGTTGTAACAAACTAGAATTATCTTCTAAGTGGGCTTCTGGTGTGCCAATGCTTTGGGAAATTAAAGTGTCACTATAGTTTTAGGTGCAATGAGAAGGTTATTACATTGCGGCTTTGGGTGCAACAAAAATCATAGCAATATAGTAAAGAATGTTTGTTCGATGTGTCGAAGCCCAAAGTTGGTGCTCTAGTTATTACATTCTCCTCCTGTAAACTCACACTTTAAATTGTTCCTCTTCTCTAAACTGAAGCCATGCGTTGGTGCTACCAACTTTTAAAATATTTTAGCTCACATGTTCAACAACTCCCAGTAGATAAATTCCATTTAACCTACTCTTTAACCCACTTTCAAAGAGCTTAGTGGAGACATCAAATAAGGCCAGCTCGACACCTCATATAAAGTAGCTCCACCAAGCTAAGAAGCTCTTAGTCCTGACTATTTTGAATTCCACTTTGTTGGTAAGGTTGTCAAGGCAAGGGGACTGTCTCTGCCAAAGTAGCTGGCCTGTCACTCACTCCATGGCCCACCTCCTTCCATTAAGGCTGAATGAATGAGGTGCCAATCAGGTGTCCGAGGCTCTGACTCCACGCTGAGCACAGCGGCCTCTGTCTGCTGCGTGGTTATGGCGAAACCTTGTTGGGGGCAGCCAGGGTGATTCCCTTCAGACTGAATTCAGTGGGAGCTACAAATGGAGGCACTCACAGGCAGGGATGCGGCACATCTCTGGTTGCTTTCGAGGTGAGAGGGCTGGAGGACTGAGCGAGGCTGATAAAGAAGAGAAGAGAATTGGAAGAGCGAATGGTACAAAATGGCAAGTAATAACCATAGCAACTGCACTGTTGGCAGCACACACAGGATGCACTACCCCTCTGGGCTGAGAAGTGTACTTTGTGAAAATGCTTGAATAATGTCATGATTCATGACCAACTGGTGCAAGGCAAACAACCTCAACTGTCCCAATGTCAGCAAAACGAAGGAGATGATTGTGGATCACAGAAGACAGCATGGAGGTGGACCCCCTTCCCCCCCCCAATCCACAGCGCTGATGCTGAGTTTGCGAGGGTCAGCAGCTCCTGGTTCCTTGCCGTGCACATCACTGAGGACCTCTCCTGGACACTTCAAACAGACACCACGGTCAAGAAAGTTCATCAGCGGGGTCTTCATTTTTTAGGAGACTGAGGAAATTTGGCATAACAACCAGCATCCTCACAAACTGCTATCGGTGAACCATCGAGAGCTTGCTGACAGGCTGCACCTCAGTCTGGTATCGGAACTGTTCTGCTCACAGTCACTGCAGAGGGTGGGAGAGAAGGCACATCACTGGAAACAGGCTCCCAGCCATCCAGGAATTCTACCAACAACGGTGTCTGCGGAAGGCACACAACATCATCAAGGACCACAGCCATCCAGCACGCAGACTGTTCTACCATCTGGCTGATGGTACAGGAGCAGGGCTGCACGCACCACTAGTCTTAAGAACACTTTCTAGCACCAGGCCATCAGGTTCCTAAACATATGACTAACAAACCTCTGCCGTCTGTTCTCCTGTCTGTTTGAACTTTTTTTTTTTTTTTATCTAACTCAACTCAGGAAAAATGTGAATAAACTGATACACACACAGTGCAATAACTTATTCACACACATTACAGATGTTACTACATTTGCAACGAATGCCAAACTGCATTTTTAAATATGTATGGTTTTAGTATAGACTTAAATTTGCAATAATAAGCTCTTTCTACCCACTTTTATTTTAATTGAATTATTGCACTGCTGAGCCCGACCTGTTTCCTCTCGTCAAGCACCTTTCATTGAACTGTTGACACCGTGTTGACTTGCACATGACAAAACAAAAATTGCAACTTGAACTTGATTTATTCCCTCGCTCATCTTGTTTCAAACCCATCAGAGGTGTCTGACATGCTGTGTCTGAGGAGGGAGGGTATAGTGCCACACACACCGGGTCTGTCACATGGCATCATGTCATTTGATGAGCGTCACTTCACAAGCAAACTGTGGCACACACAGAGCCTGTCATAAATAATGATAGTTAAAGTTTACTTCTATGGCGCTCATTTCAACATGGTAACAAAGTGATTATAAATACATGGGAACACAGAATAAAAACAAAATAAAAACAAGATAAAACTAAAATAAGAAAGGTAACGTAAAACAAAATCTTCTCCTCAGGCAGGAGCTTATTAATAATAAGAGTTCCAGAGCCTCAGGATCCTGATGGCAAAAGCTCAATCCCCCTTAGTTACGACCTTTGACTCAGGAACTACCAGCAAGAGTTTCAACCCACGAAGTTCAAGGAAAGAAAAGGAGAAGCTGTAAGGAGTTAGGAAACCAGAAACTGTAAGGAGTTAGGAAAGGAGAAGCATGGTGCAGAGAAAATCTGACTTCTCTTACCATCACTGTATTTTTAAACTAACTTAACTTATTACAGAAGATACACACAAAATGTGTGGTACTCTGAGCTGTAGGATGTGTTACACAGTTTTAATAAGAATAGCACATCTTAAGAAAATATGTTTTCAGTTTATAAAGAGACGACATTTAAGCACCAGGAGCGCAGACAAATGTGAGGATTTACATCAGTTCTTAAAACAAACACCTTTCTTAAGGCTGGTAGGATGTTTCCTGTGCTAAAGGAGATAACTTAGGATGCAATGAAGCTCTTTTCCTCATCATATACAAAATTTGAATAGCTCATATAATGGCGGGCACTGAAATACTTAGTTAGGAAGGTTCCTAAGATAAATGGACAATTCAAACGAATAAGGGAGTTAGTGGCTACATAATATAACAGGGGGCCCGACTGTGCTGAGCTTTAAAATGTATTAAAGGAATCGTAACATCAATTCTAAATTAAACTGGCAGCCAATGAAGCAAGATTTAAAGAGACGTGGGGCCGTACACTTTTGGTGTTGGTTAAAATGGAAGCAGCAGCGTTCAGCACCAGCTGAGACGACTGAGGATTGAGTGCTATGTGTAAAAAGCTCCTGACAGTCATCCAGGCGTCAGAGGACAAAGCTGTGAATAAGCTTGTGTAGGTCAGGAAAAGACAGAGCTGATTTGATTTTGGCTCTATTTCTTAGGTGAAAGATCTAATAAGGTTATTGACATGGGCTTCAAAATGAAGTCGTGAATCAAATGTGATACAAAGTTATCTGGCTGTGGAGTTAATATTGTTTTCCAGTGGATCAATAAAAGGTTTTGCCTGGAGTTTTGCTGCAAAGTGGTCAGGGCCAAAGAAAATAGTATTTAAAGAGCAGCAGCCATGTGTTGTTGATGGGAGAGAATGTGATACAACTGCTGTTTCTCTGAAGAGTTGACTTGTGTCTATTGACTTACACTGGAAAGAATCGGCGTAGTTTGTTTTTACCCTCATCATAATCTGCAGATGTTTGCTGTGCGTTAGTCAGCTCCATGTCATCATGGGACACAAAACCAGCACAGTTTGTTGCAATAAATCTCTGGCCTCATTAAACCACTACAAAAGTACAGGGCATAATAGGATCAAGTAAAAAAAATAAGCGACATTCACAGGGATTAATTTGAGGAATGTTTTAAAGGCCTTTCTCAATCTGTGTCCGTTCTACTTTATTTCATTAAGTTTTTATTGATAAACCAACAGTTTAACCTCAGCTAAGCCAAAAGTATTTTTTGTATATTAATTTTTTCACTCTGTTTATTTATGTGTAATGGAAAAATAATGAATGGCTAAAAGCAAATGACAGTTTAAAGATCAGGTCAGAGACCCAAACATGAAATGCTGATCTAAAAAGACATTTTCATCAGTCTGGTGTGTGTTTGTGCATAGGATTGACCTTGACTCTACGCCCTTGTGAGCATTTCTACGTGTGTCCAGCTGTGTTGGTGTGATTATGCAAATGCTTTATATAAATGACAACTGAAACTCAGTGGATTATGTTGGAGTTTGAGCTGATACATGTTGAACAAGTTACTTTTTACTGAAATTATAGCAACACAGATAAAGTATTTCAGGGATGGGAATGGTCTAGGCTTATACAGCCACTCAGAGACCAAACTAATCACGGTTGTCTGCAGAGCTGCAACGTGTAGTCACATTTCTAGGGAGGTGTATTTAGGGTGTGTGTCTGTTCTGTGCCTTTAGTGTTGATTCAAAGCTGAAGTTGAACTTAATTCCTTCCTCAGGAAATGTGACAGACATGGTACAGACATATCAACTCTCAAGAAAGGCTTCTATGGAGAGACAGATTACAGCAGAAAGACCAGTCAGTACGATAATAACTAAAATACTCTGTAACATACTGAGAAATGGTGAAACACACTCATGTCTGATTGCAGAGCTCATGCGAGATGGCGGGAGGTGCCCTTGACCGGCCTTGTTCACGGAAAGCCTTGCTGAGCTCTCCCATTCCACAAGTGGCCGAGGCTCCATGCAGAGATTATGAGAGCAACGATGATGAATGTGGTTATAAAACCAGTCAGCCGACTTCTAAGTGTTACAGTAGATCATCCGCTGAGGAAGATCCACCATGTGCACTGGAGGGACAGAAACCCGGGAGCAGGGAGAAGTGCCTCGGAAAACATCTCTGTCAAACTTCGTTGTCCTCCCTGTTGTCTGACCTGGCTCTGAGAATCCTTATTGCTTCCAAGGGGTCATGCTGCTGCAAGTAAAGATTTGACAACAAAATGACAACATAATGCTTATATAGGGGGTACTAATAGGGTCGAGCTTCACTCCTAATTGTCTCAGCGATTTCTGAGATCTTAAGCTTTAAAAGGATACGTGCTCTTTTTAATTTTTTTCTTTTCTCGAGTGTTTTACGGGTGTTTGTGCCTCCGTGCCAGCGACAGCCAGTGGTCAGTCATCGTGTTTTCAGAAATGTCTGTCACATTCTTGGAAACACAATATCTCCCGAACACCTTGAAAGACGTCTGTCAAATATGATGCAAACAGTTGGACTTAAGAAAGAACAGATTTAATTTTGGTAGTTTAAAGTCAAAGGTCAAGGTCCTGATGACCTCAAAAAAACATTTTTTCAAATTATGACCAGTTTTACAGTTTTTTTCTGAAAATAAGAGCATCAAAACATTTCTCCTTCAAAACACACTCTGCAACACATAGCTCACCGTTGACTGCACACAAACAACACAACAAAGCTAATGCATTTGCGATAAAAGCAGCTGCTTGATGGTAGATGGAGGCTGGAGAACCATCTATTTGTTCCCCCCTGGGCTGCACTGAACCACATCAGCTCTTACGTTCTGATGTGCTGTCAATTATCCACTCAGCGGTTACAGTGCTTATATTGACAGTTTTCCTTCCTGTATTATCGTGTATGATGGAGTAACAGCCGTTCTGTGGACAGGACTCCTCCTCCACTCTCTTCCCGAGCCTGGAGGCTAGTCCCAGGTGGTCAAGGGGATATAGTTCACCTGGATTACTGATTATTATGTATAAACTGGGCACTTTGCCAATCTCTCTCCCCAGTCTTCACACCCTTCTGGTTTCTTTGCAGGTGGTCTGTCTTCAGTTTAATTTGTCTTTTACCGAAACCAAATTAACTTATGTTAATTCCTGTGTGGGTGGTCATATTGTCTTGCTGTTTTCAGTGCTGGCTGTGCCTTTCCTCAAAAGTTAGTTCTTTGTGTTCACGAAAGGCAAATTAGTAAATTGATAAACTGATAAAACAGTAACAGGTGGCTTTTACTCATGGGAGCAGCCGAAGGCCAAGAACAACAACGCTAGACAAGACAAAACGAAAAGTGCTCCTCTACTACTGCTGGTATTTGTATGATGATAGGGAGATTTACCATTATATTTAGATTAAATACAGTTTATACTTTAAATTGTTTATTTTATCTCATTGTTGTGTAAACTGCCATTACAGAACATCTGAACTGTAGAAAACCTGTTTGAATCTCCTCTGATTTCATTCCAACAGCAGTTCCATCAGGAGAGACGTCAATTCGTCATTTTAACAACATTGATTGACAAGCGCACAGAAAGTGATGTGAACGCTAAAGTCGTTTAGCGTTTTAGATCCCTATGTGATGCCATCAGGATTAGATGGGGGTGAAGCAGAATGTAATACAGGAGTTCCCCCCAGGGTCTGGACACCGTTGGTGGTTGAGGATCTAGATAACAGATAATCTGCTGAAGACTGGAGGAGATTGGGTTGGGGATGGGTTATGTGTGTCATTGAATTACGGCTGACTGCGGAAGAGAGGAAAAGGGATTTAAAGTTTGACAGTAGCCCCAGGATTGGCTGGATGAGGCTGTGGCAGAATTCTGATTCTGATTGGTGATTTAGAAATGCCCACGATCGGCTGATCAATAAGCATAGAGAGAGTGAGAGATTTGAGCATGATCGAATGGCGGTGTAGTCCTCCTGACTGAATTGATGCTGAGCTTCATTTGGGAAACAGTGAAGAAGAAACAATAGGGATCTGTCGTATATGGTCAAGCATAAACAGCAGGTGCACAGATTCCAGTGGAGAGCAGGGCACAAACCAAGGGATCAAATAAATACAACACAAAAATCTTCAAGGTATTTATGGCACCATGCTCAGGAGAGAGGGTGTTACAGGTCAAAGACAGCCGCATGGTATGGGGTCCCAGTCAAGTGGTAAAACCAACACCTATTATATCAATACCAGAGATCCAGCTGTGTCTCAAGTCAGAGGCTGGAGCTGCTAAAGGCTGCAGTCTGTGACGGTGGGTCCTGCAGAACCTGAATGCTACACTAGACATTTACAGCCTCCTCCTTCGCTTCACAGAGAGAAGAGCTGTGGTGCATTCAGGGGCTTCTCATCAGCTTCTAGTATTTCATACTTCTACATTTTCCACTTTTGCATTTTACATCCTCAATTATCTAGACTGTGGCAGCCCTCCATATTCTAATTTGTCCCGCCACAGTTTCACAATGAACCAAAATATGATTTAGACACTAATATCACAGACCTCCAACTGGGTGTGTGCAGTGCTTTTAGCAGTTCTAACTTCTCATGCTACCACATGCTCGGGCTATGGTCCGTAACATTTCAACCGTTCATTCAGACAGCCAGACCTCATAGAATGCAATATTTTCTCTAAAGTGAGAATTATTCTTTCATCTGTACCTGGCACTCAGATCTGTTGCCTGTTACCACCGTAAGATTGAATTAATTTGAAATAAACTAAATTAAACTCTGTTCCTCCTTATAAACTGAAACCATCATTATGACTCTCTATTTAATGGTGTTTACATCCTAATCATAAACCGTATAGAAGCCATTTTCTGTGAGCACATAACTGTTCCCTGGTCGTAGATTTGAGCTCCCTTCAAGCTGAAGGTCAGTCTTGTAACCTCATAGACATTGTTTCATTTCAAATCCAATCTGCGGAACCAAAAGCAATGGAAAACGTACTGCATCACTGTCCTAATACTAACAGACTGCTCTGTAGATATTGAATTGAGCTTGTGAGTTGAATTTCATATTACTCGAGGTTCAGTGGGGTTCCTGATTGAATTAGAGCAAGATTCAATTAATAAAAATGTTAATGCTAATCCCTGCTCTTTGCTTTTGTCTGTCTGTCCCTACGTGTCCACGACTGAATAAAAGTCTGATTGAGACAGAACTGGCAACGCTGATGATTTTGCTTTATCCTGTTATTGTTCCACTTATATTGATGTGCCCCCACGCCCCCGTATTCTCCGTCTTCCTCCCTCACTTCCATCCCTAAGGCTTGAGGTAGGTGAATACAATTATTTGTTCAAAAACAAAGGATCAGCAAAAGGGATTTGGCTCTGGATTAAGCAATCTCTTAGTTCGCCGTGGGGCTTATAGAACAGCGCGTCTTATGAGGAAACAATTTATTTGTAAGTAAACCTTGGATGCTGTTTCCCTCCCTCCTGCTCACGCTGGTTGTACATTCTTCTGAATGTGGGTTTATTCCCTGTGCAGAGGAGTGGTGACACACTCGTACACACGTGCCCTCGAAGCCTCTTTTCTTGTTATGCAGTGCCAAATAATCTGTTTGAACATAGTCTCTCATTGCTGTACATATTGGATTCATGCCACCACTGACAGTGACATATGAGGCCTGGTTGTTTTTTTCATGGAGAGCCAGAGCAGGGATAGATGGGAGGTGAGCCACACTCTGTCTGTAGTGTAGCTCTACCACTCCCTCGGTGTTCCTCTTCTCCTTTCCTGGCAAGCACACAGGGGAAATGCTGGAGAATCTGCCTTCAAAGCATTTTTTTCCCCGTGTGTCCCTGCACCTTGCTGCATCAAAGTGAGTCTATCAATTGTAGTTTAAGTTACATGTATTAATAAGCATTAACCAGCAAACACTACACCCCCACCCACATGCTTAACTGGTGGGATTTGTGTTCAACTGCATATGATGTCCTGTTGAAGAAATCCAGGTGCAGGGCACGAGCCCCTCAACTCCATTAGCTCGTCAAATTGTTTTTGACTGGCTTTGATTTAGCTTTTATCCGCGTCTGTCGCTCGGCGAGAGTGATGCGAGGCTGTTATCGCGCGATGGAAATGGAAATCAGGTCTTAGCCCACAGTACAATTGCATGGGAGGCTCTTTGAGTGAGGCATAAAAAAGAATACACTTTATCCATTCACAGTAAGTGGGTTTCAAGGACAAGTCCAATAATACTTCAGTGGCACATTAAGAATGCTGTGGTTGAATTAATGCATACAGATAATTGGGGTTTTACATCGAGTTGGCTTCTTTATATGTCTGCAATGGCCACCTTTTTGTTTAGGAAACATATATTCTCTTGTCCAGACTGGCATAAGAATTTTTATATTATTCCCATTTCCGTACATAACAAACAGGTTAGCCTAGCTTAGCATAAAGACTGGCAGCAGGGGCAGTTAGACTTACTTTGTCCAAATTGAATACTACCTACCAACACCTCTAATACTTCCCCTTTTTATTTAATTTCATGAATTGTTTATCAACAGAAACTTATTTGTAAGAAATTAATCGTGATCTCAGTGCAGTTGCCTGTTTAGACCTGTTTCTTGTCACTGAGCACAGGTTATGGTTTTGGTCTCTGTGTACGAACAATGGCATCAGACGTGACAACCACAACACAGTCTCTTACCCAAAAGATGCAGGTTCGATCCCTCTGCAGTCTGCATCCAGACTGTCCTTTGGCAAGATACTAAATGCAAATTTGCTAAAATGGCCAAAAGGGGCAATAATAGACTTTATTGCTCTGTGTGTGTGTGTGTGTGTCTGTGTGTGTGTGTGTGTGTGAGTAATTACTTTTGATATTTCAAGTTGTGTGCTTTTACCTAACTAGGATCTTAGATACAGGGCTTTTACATTTATTGGAAGTTTTTATTCAAGTACTCACTGTTGCTCAGGTGGAAGAGAGGCTTGCCCACTTAACAGAAGGACTTCCAGTCTGTATGTTGAGATGCCTTTGAGCAAGACACTGAACCCTAAATTGCCCCTGACGGCTGTGTGGAAAGTGTATGAATGGAGTATGGTAGAAAAAAAAGTGTGAATGGATGGTTGGTAGATAAGACTGGAAAAGTGCTACATAAATACAGTCCCTCTACCTTTATGTTAAGTAAAGGATCTGAGTACTTCTAGTACTGCTGAGTTTACATTTATCTTTATGGTGAGTTTAATTTAATGAGATAAGTATGTCATATTTAACAGAGGCAAGCTAGTAGCCATACGCTCAGTTACCCTTTATCTCCTAATGCTGCAATTTAATGGAATCTAAAATATGGAGCTGGTTTTAGCAGAAAACAGCCATTAACCAGATAATTGCATCGCTGCATGTTGCTGAACTATTCTCAACGTGAGTCTATACACAATGTAAGACATATAGATTTACAACAGTAAACATACAGCACGCTCAGTGTAATGCTCTTATCCAGGCTGAGATCTGCCTGAAATGCATTATCTCACCATCGACAGAGTCGGGGGGGCACCAGGGGCTGCATGGTGCAATACCAAATATCCTAATGTGTAAAATAGTGTTTATTCTCTGAATCAAGCCTCTTCCCATCACCACTAACCCACTTCCTGAAATAGATCTGCTCCATTCACTCTCTCAAGTGTTCCAAAGAGAAAAAGCGCTTCTGGCTGCCCATGTCCTACATAATGTAATTATGTAAACCAAACCAAGAGAAAAGAACCCGCGCACCACACAATCTACCACGCAATAAATGCCAGATAATCACTGAGAGGGCTATAAATTAACAGAAGTGCATTGAGGCATGGGGCATTTTATCCTTTACAATGTTGCCGTTCCTCTCCTGAGGATAAACATGCATTGTCCAAGTCATAATTGATCCAAATGTGTATTTATGCTTAAAAGTCATCCGGTGATCTTCAAGTTCCGAGAGGACCACGTTTGAAAAACCTTCTCCTGCGACTTTCCTCACGGCAGATTGCTGTCTTCAGGTCAAAATGACAACCACATTTGGTGCTTCATAAAATGCTCTTTGAAAGCTCATCATTGTGCGGTGTAGGCAATGAGCCGGGGCCATGATATTCTCACTCATACGCTCTGAGGCTGCACTGATACAGTATTCTGTGTATGGCAGAAAGAGCATGACGGTCGTCACATGCCGCATATGTTTCAGTGAAGATCGAAATGAGCCGAGAAGAATTCAAACTTCCAGGTCTGAAAGGCAAAGACCTAACAGTGGCGGCGCAGGGTGGAACAAAAGCTTTGCATGTCTCATCTTTATTGCAGCATATCTGTAACACAGCTCATTGGTCCCGCCATTAGAGGAAACACTCACATCTTTGATGCCTCCATTGGTTCTAGCGACTCACTGGGGGAATATTTCTGCCGTTACAGAGTGCTGCAATCTGCAAGTGGGTACGGCGACAATTTGCCTTCTCTCTTGCAATAAGCGCTAGGCAACAAACACACAGACACGCAAACAGCAAGAGCCACAACACCGTGGCCTATTGGTGCCATTAAAGCCAGAGGCACTTTCCTCAGCTAAGCCTGTCAGCTCAATCAAGACACACATAAAGTGAAGCAAAAGCATTTTCTCACTGCTGAGTCCTTTTCTTTGACACATAACATGTCCACATTACAGATCATGTCAGAGCCTCACATCCTTTTAGAGGCATTTTTTTGCTTCTTGAGTTTCTTTCTCATGATGTCTCAACTTTCATGTCTGAGTGAGGAAGGGATCCAAATGATAATATTGTTCCTCTATAGCTGCTTTACACTGCACCAACACTTTACTGTCAAGGACGGCCATTTACTGAAGTTTAGTCGTTCCCTTTGAACGTAACACACTTTTTATATGACGCCCACTTGATCCAGCTGGAAGAAATATGTGTTATTTGGAGAGAAAACTCCTCAATTATCAATAGTTTCATTATGGTGATGTTAAAGTACGACTCAGAATTAGGGTCAAAGTGATGAAAAAGAAAAAATGTAGGTTTCATAATGTTATAGGAATCAAATTGAGAAGAAATTCATTAAATTACGTGAATGACATCATCATTTTATAATGCAAAAGTCAAGAAAAATATAATTATATATATAAATATAATCTCATTGTTTCTTGAGCAACTACAGAACTCCTTTAAATAGCTCGAAGATGTAACCAATGATAATGTCGACCAAACATTTCCTCCACAAAAGGGGCAAATTCCTCTAAGTCTGAGTGGTTCTTTCTTTGAATGGAAAAGAAAGTTTCTTTTGAAAAGAGAGAATTTCTTGCATCTTTTCAAGGTGTCTGTCTCTTATGCTAATGTGGTGCTGAGCCAAACAATGAAGTATATTGTTATTTGTGAAACTAAAGTATAACTTTCCAAAATGCTCCATTTGCTTCATAGTTCACAGGCTGATCTTCTGATATTCCTTATCCAAAATGAGGCTGTATGTAAATGTAGGCTCAAAATTAAGACTTTGTTTTCACGACTTTAATCTAAAGTTTCGTATAAACATTAGTATAAAAATCACTTTAACATTTATGCTTACATTTTCAATTTGAATTTGCTAAATGTCCATTCCTGCGATTTGCCCAGCAGTTCATAGAAGATGTGTGTTGTGTTCTCTGACACCTGTCTATACAAACAACAAATAGTGGCAGAAAAATGGGAGGACGGGCCCGGGGGCAATTGTGGAGGCTGCAGTAAGTCGATTTACAGAAATAACAAGTCTAAAATCAATCATATCTCTGGTCTCTGCTGAAAATGACATTGGTAGGAGAGACACTCACTCCTGACTGGAAAGGGCGACGCTACAACCAGAAGTCAGCAAACAGACTGGCAGAGAACAAAATGGCAATTCAGTCTGATCAGGCTGTCGAGGGATGATATATAGAGTACCTACATTTACATGGAATCCAATATTCTAACTATAGACCTTATTCAAAATAAGTGTTGACAGTAGTTCCTAATAAAACATTTCATTCATATTCCTGTTTACATTTAACAGAGTACAGCCAAATTGTAACTCACGTCATTACTTCCACTATGCTATTGTGACCTTATTCCTCCAGTTTCAAAATCCCAACCTGAAATGATTAAGTCTCCAGTGTCACCATATAAAACTTTTTGTGTTTTCAGGGCATGTGTGTTCAAGCAGTTGGTAGCTGCCGTATGTCTATCACAAAATACAGTGAAAACTCCAGTAGGAAGTTACTTTTAAGTTATAAAAGATGTATACACCTGTATGTAACAAGGTTTAGGTCGGAAACCCCACATGTCTTCATGTGATTATTGTTCATTCTGAATATGATCTTATTCAGGATAAGTTAATTGGAAAATGATGGTTACATGGCAGACTATTGGCTTGATTTGGTTAATATCGGAATATTGGTGTCCTTGAAAAAGAGTCACTGGCCTAATTTCCGTTGATTCTCGATGCAAACTAGAGTCAGTAAGAATAAAAAATGAAAATAGTTTCAGTTTCCTATCGCTTGTGTTTTAAATGCAATAAATTACAATATTCACCATAATATGCAGTGAAGGACCTGCATGTCTGTGGTGCTCCCACTTATTCTGTAAGAGAGGATATTTTCTGTGTTGGTGTGTACGGACCATTTGATTGACATCCCCCAGACTCTCCTGTTAGCTGTGTTTCACCTGTTAGGCTGGAACAAATCACACCGTATCACTGTAATTACTTCAACGAAGCTGCTGACCTCATAAACTCCAGCACTCCAGCATCATTTTGTCTGGATTCACTCTCGCACATCCTCCCTTTTTCCACTAAATTAGCTCTGGTTCAGGAACAGGTCGCCTTCAGGGTCCTTGGTATCCTGGGTGTCACCCAGTGTTTCCATCCAGCTCTGAGCAGAACTATTGTAATCAAGGTTGCCTCATTAAAGTTGTGCATGAGGAACAAAGGAGGTAAACAGTAGAAGCAAGATGGTCGAATACAGTGATACCTGCCAGTGCTTGTGTTATTGCAGATAATAGCAGACCTTTGCACACTTTTTTTTTCCTGACAGTTTCTCCTATGCCTCATCCACTGTGGCCTTCTTCATCCTTTCTTACCTACTAGTAGACTATAACAAAGTGATGTTTTCATGGTTTGCACTTGACAAACTAAAATGTATATTTCCAGCTAGGAACTGACTGGTTCCAAATGGGGTGCGTGGTCTGGAATTAAATCAATCCAAGTCAAGAGGTAACAGGTTTCATTAGTGGAATTAACTGAAACACGTATAAACACACATATAAGTTGACTGGTGTTAAAAGAGACCGCACATGTGAACTGACTTATTGTCTTTATCTGGTCAGAGTTACTTTTAAAGTCAAAGTCAAGCCGACTCATTTGTTAGTGCTGAACTGAAGTTATTAGTCTGCCAGTGATCGTGGTGAAAGGATTCAATCATTCAAGAACCTAATCTTCATCTTCATGTCTATCAATATTTTCACCTCATCTTTAAAAATCACAAGAAACAGAACCTATAGGGGCTTAACGCCTTATTTCCCCATAGCTCTGTGTCTGCATGTGAGTCAACTAAATGTGCGTCCATGGCAACCTGCAGATGCGTTGTGGACCCCCCCCCCCCCCCCCACACACACACACACACACTCTGGTATTTTTTGGTGTTGAATTAGCCTCCAGGTAAATTGGTGAATTGCATTCCGGACAGAGTATGCACTTTGAAAGTTTGCATTTAAATGAATTACAATAGTTAAATTAAATTGGAGAACTCTTTAACACATTCATATACAAATTATTTTAATCAACATAAAAAATGTCACTATAACTGTCCATTTTCCTGATATTGCTCCTGGAACATATTCTACTAATGTTGATGGCGAAAACCAACACAATTAACCTTTCCCCTTCTGCTCCATCTCTATTCCATAGTAAAAGCAATATATGTCCCTGCGTTGAACACCAGGGGGCGGAGGCAGTATATTACACCAAATTACAGACATGAAACAAAACCATGTCAAAGTGAGGCGTAAATGTTTGAAGTAGATTGTGTTTGGGGTGTGGTTGTTTGATTGGCAGGTGTGCCAGCCTGTCACAGTCATTCATTCTGGTTGCTGTTGACTTTTCTTTTGACCCTTTGCTCAAATTATCGATTTTCTTGAATTGGTAAAGCCAAAGATTAAGGCTTCATAACTTCTCTTTAGAAACCATCCCAAGCACCATCTCATGTTTTTGAGTCATCCGAGTATGAAAGTCCTACTCTCCTATATACTGAGCTCTTTCAAATTGTCAGGCACAATGACTATTCCATTATGAATTTTACATCAAGGTTCCAGTCATCCCGCCTAGAAGAACTTGTGGACTACATAGGTAAAATGTAGTGTAAATGGGTCAGGAGTCGACAGTCTCCTTCGTGGAGGACAGAATTGGGACATCAGCATCACAATGTGGGGACATCACAAGGCATACGGCTCAAACTACATTTTAACTAAATTCAAAATGTGTTTGTTCGTTGAACGCTCTCAACTGTCCTGATTATGTCGACCAGTCAGACACTCAACTGTGTTTCCTCAGCAGAGCTGGTGTCCCGACGTAGCCTTGGCCTCTATGACCAGAGGCCATGTTGTAGATTGGAAATGGTGGAAAGTGGCAGCTCTCCCAGCTCAGAGGAACAGGGGGATGGCAAAGGAGACGACCAATTAATAATTCAACAATACATCCTTTGTGACCTGAGATTGACTGACAAAACCGCGAGCTGCCATAGCATTCCTCTCCAAAGGGGCCATGCGGCCTGGAATTCTGTATGCTCTATTTAGAAAGGGATTTCACATTCAGAGCTTAAATTGCTTACAAAAGCAATTAACACTGGAGACGAATGGAATGAATATAAATAAGGTTGAGAAACATCTGAAGAGCTAAACGTTTTTTTTCTTTTACAACTCAGGTTCGTCTTTGGGTCCGAAATTAGCCGAATGTTAATCTAACTGACAGCATGGAAGTGACGCTTTTATTTTCAGTTACTTAAAACTCGGGCCCCAGAAAATGAAATACCCTGAATGCATACAGACAATAATTCGAAGAATCTTTTTCTGTTAAGTTTTTTAAAGAAATCTTCTGCCTGTTCTTCACAAAGGAGCTTTTCTAAGTGAAAATGTAAAATCAAGTCAAATTTGGTATGCTATCTGAGTGAAATTTGATTGCAGTCAGACTTTAAAAAATACATATATCAGATATACAACATAACAAACAAATACCTGACAGGTGACAGGGACCAGAAACACAGTGCATTATGACTCACTTTATAACTGTCACTTTATGAGGGAACAAAGATCAGCCAAAGCTTAGTAGGCAAGAAATATATGCACTAATGGCATAATTTTTGCGGGTTCAGCATATTAATTGCTGTACAGACAACAGACTCTTTTTAGTTCCATCTGTAGGAACTCTATCATTTACCTGAAGGTAGAAGCACAGACTTCCTGTGCAGGGGGTCGGCAGTACACTGCAATGTAGCTTGGACCTTCCCTGAGCATGACGGTAGAGGACAGAGAGCTGAATTTAACAGTGTCTTTGCTGAAAAGCCTAACAAGCATATTCCTGTCGGTCAGTTTCAGGTTTATAAATCTGGCTACAATAGAATAGGACAGGACTGAATCAGGAAAATAATAGAGCCGTATAGAACAGTCATCATATGGCCCTCAAAGGATAAACCGGATGGACCAATGGATGGATGGAGAGTCTCACTTGGTGCACACCAAGTGATCATTTTGGGTGATGCAGTGGAAACCACTTGTAGTGATCACGCCAAATTCATCACTACAACTGGTTGATTACTATAAACAAATTGCGTATAGCTTCTGTATGATAGTCTCTGAACTTGAAGGAAAGGTACAGCGATGTTTGCCAGAGATTGCGTACAGATACACACAATTTTCTCTCTCTCTCGCTCTCTCTCTCTCTCTACCTCTTTCTTCCTCTCTCTCTCTCTCTCTCTCTCTTGCGCTGACTATCAGACACAGAAACCCACACATCGACACGACTAAGCTAAAGTCTCTCAGTTTAAACATCCATTTGTTTTAAATGACACCACAACATAATAATACCACAACATGATCAATACCTTTCTTAAATGAGTAAAATGTTTCTTCATAGTCGCCTGCACTCTTTCATCAATTCAAGTCATCCTGAATCCACTCGCTTTTCTTTCTCTTTCACCCGCGGACACACACACACACCGGCACAAGACTCAAACACACAAACATTGTCATCGGACAAACGTGTAAACTCAGACTGGATAAAAACCAGAGAATTTGTGAACTAAGACATTGTGTGGAGGGCTGGAGGAGAAAGTTAGACTCGCTCAGTTTGCCAGTGCGAATGATAGAGACACAGAGAGAAGCAGGAAATTACTATCAGTGGTAAAAAAATGGAAAAAGACAACATTTTTATGGTCCAAACATACTTCCAAAGAGCAAAAATGAACACTATAAGTGGACTCATGATCACGTTAACAGCACTTGTATAGGCTCCAATCTGACCCAAACCTTTTGATCAATATAAACGGTTGATCAATATCTGCTTTCCACTCCATTAGCCATGTTAACATCCAGGAACTCGGTATGACAGTCTCATACTGTCTGTTGATCAGTCTAGCTGTCTGGCGGACCTTCCTCAAAATCTCTTTGATGTCCTATATGTTCTTGTTTTTGAGACATGCATGGTCCCGAGAGGATGAATCCTACTTTCTTCAGTGATCACCTAACTCGTCCCCTGGCAACAGCCATAAGCCTCACACAAGTGGAAGGACTGCTGTGAAATTTGACGACGATATCCATGGTACTCAGAGGATGAATACTAATGATTAATGTGATCCCTCCAATGTTTTGTCTAGTTCTGCCATGAGGTAAAAGTCAAGGTGACAGAGGGTGCTGTGAGCATGCTGATGTTACCATTTATCTCAAAGGCCGGCTGTTTGCGATTAGCTGCAGAGTGTGATGAGACTGGGATGAAGTCACAGTCACTGTCAAATACCTGAGTTATGGCCAGATGTTTGGCTAACAGCTTCCTTGAACCCTCAGTTCCATTGCTGCGGAGGAGTTCACACATATTATCCTCTGAAAGAGTGGATGAAATTACTTTTCTCTGCAGGACGCCTCAGGAGCTCTCCTGCTCCTTATTAAGAGGAGCTAGCTTACATGGCTTTAATTCTGACATAAGTGATTCTTGGGCATGTGCCACAGTCTGAGAGAAGACCACATGGTCTTCCTGGAATATTATGGTCTCCACTGGCCTGAGGAATGATAGTGAAATTTAGCTATTTTAAAGTTTCTCTATGTTTGCCATGAATAAAGCCCTAAAGGTGAAGTAAGTGATTCTGGGGAATGACTATTGATGTTTGAAAAGAAAACCACTCGTGCTTCAGAAGATTTACCACCTTCATGCAAGTACATGGACAATGTGCATCACTGATCTCAACAAGTTGGAATTAGCCATAGATATAACTGTACTGTAAAGCACTTTCCGTGGTTATAAAAACTAGAAAAGTGCTCTATAAATACAGACCATTTACCATTTGTTTACACAAATTACTCGTCTGCTGACAGACTGTTGTGTGTTGTCACACACCAGTGTTGTCTTTGCCTTTTGATTATTTCGTTATCTTTTTTGGGGGTTAGTTGTGGTGCAGCACTAAGGATTTGGAGTACGCCTGTAAGATCGTGGTGCTAGCACATACAGTGGCTAAGAGTAGCTGTTACATTCTAAAAAAGTGGTGGTGGTAGACATTACCTGAGGCCTTTTTTTCAGGTCGTCCGCCCTCAACAATAGACGGCAGATGAATGATGACATTATCTGTAACAGGTGATGTTTCACCATTTCTTATTAAAAATCGCTCCAAGAAAAGGGATTAATGTACCATTAGCATTTACTATTTATGACAGTTCAGAGAACTCACTCCCACTGCTTTTTCACAACCCAGTCAGCGTTGCCAGATGGGAAATGTTGAGGTATCGTACCAGAAGCTGAAATTATCGTATTTTTACGAAAATAAATGATCGTACGCAACCAGAGTATGGATACGATCAATACTGTTGTTTCGAATCTCTGTTGAGATACCGAAGTGACTTAGTATACAGAATTGATCCTTTTCAAGGCACGAGGCTCTTATTTTGAAACATGAGACAAGAGGACCTATGTTCAGAGAGATGCGTAATCGTACAAAAAGCGTATAATTAATATATCTTAACTTATGGCCTACACAGCAGCGCTACATGATATTATATGTGAAAACAAGAACAGTGTACACCGTACTGTAGCATCCCTGATTCACAACCAGTGAAGTAAAGCTCATTATTTTACCATCCGTGGTGTTACATGAGGCGGTGTGAGGTGGATCCTCAACTGCCTGTCACAAAGTTGTGGAGCTCATTTGAAGTTTGCCTTTGTTTTCACTCTCACCCTCTTGCTGTAACATTTCAGCTGCGTGTTGACGGGTTTATCTGTGAGACTGCAGGCTGATGAGGCGCACCGTGGCGTGTTTGGACTTCCTGATTAGTTGACACAAAATAGGGAAATTGTGGCATGTGGTGAAAACGCCTCATGCTGTCACAGGGAACGCACCTGCTCAGGTTGAACGAATCTCTCTCAGACTTTACCTCTTTCTGTGTCTGGCTCTGTCTGCGTCTCCCCTTTCATTAAGACTTTCGCAGCCTTCAGGTTCCATTGGAATAATCAATACTATGTTCATAAGACCAATAATAAATTGGAACACGCTGAATGTCAAAATATGCAAGCTTTTTTTGGCAGCTAGTTTGAAGCCTGATTGCTTTATAGAGCCTGTAATGGAGAAGTATGTACTTCAGCATAAGTTGTTTCACATCACAAAGTTCATTTTGTCTTGCAAATAAATTCCTCGTAATACTAAATATTGTGCCAAAATACTGATTACATTTTTTATAGCACTCATAATTTTGGCACAACATTTTTGAATAAATATAGCTAAGCTTGATTCAGCTATAACCACATTACAAACAAGAAACAGCAGCTATGATATCAGGCTGGTCTCACATCCTAAAATGTGACTGTTAGTTTGTGTGAATTTGATAAATTGATCCATTCAAAGAGAGCATCTATCCTTGACAATGGAAACAGTCGCTTTACATAACACTGCTGACACAACGTCCACCTCATAGCTTCACGCAGAGTTTTTAAGTTTCCATTTTCAGACATGAATTGTGGATAAAGTTCAGGGAATTGGGTCTGGACTTTATCCACAGTTTGTTCTTCACACATGCACAACACAGCAGGAGGTTCTCTGCACAGAGGCATTCACAGCAACAAATCCTCTGTGTTATTCATGTTAAGGTCTCTATCTAAATATGTTATGATTTGGCACTTAAAAGTAAATTGAATTGAATATTTTCTGCAGTGGATTTTATGAAGCACTTTGTAACTTTGTTTAGATATGCTAAACAAATAAAGTTTTTATTATTCAGGAGAGCTAGAAGAGTCAACAATCTCCTACTCATGAATGCCAAATAAAAAATTGATAATTGCCCTCAAATTGACTATAAAGAAAATAACTAGTCTTTATTAAAATGTGTAGAAAGTGTAGATGTTTGTGTTAAAATGTAGGGGGTAAAAGTAAAAAGTTATAAAAATAGTACAGATACCTAATAAAGTTACCTTAGTACTTTAATGAAGTATTTGTACTTCGTGACTTCACACTTCTGTCAATAATTTAGTATTTTTCAGATGATCCTCTTGCTTCTGCCCCATGTTTATGAACATATCTCGTATCATATATAATTCTGTGGTTACTCAAATTACCATTTGGTAAAAGCCAGTGGTTTAACCCAAAGCTGTAATTAAAATTTTACATTTCGTTCTTTTCAAAGAAAATACACGATGCATCTGGTATCTGCTCATCTAAAGCCGGGTGCCTAAACTTCAATCTCTTAGTTTTATCAAAGCAACTTTCAATCAAAATCTGGAGGATTTAATGGCCATGTACTGGATGTAAGTGCTGCTGGTTGAGTACCCTCAGTGACTAACACTCTCATCACTCCAACCAAATGAAATGTCAGTGATCAGTCACTCCACGTTGTCCTCACTTACATGCTCGTGTTTGAAAGACTGTCACTTGCTTCCTGTGGGGCTGAATGAATCGATCCAATCGGGAGACTTGCACGTCGGAGATTTAAGGAGCACCTGAAGGCAGCATCACTCTTGGAAACGACAGATATTCTATACTTGAGTTTTATATATTTTTATATATATAAATGATATATGTATATATGCATGTGCTGGGGAGTTGCAGGCGTTGAGTTTTCACGCTCTCTTTCTCTCTCTCTATCTATGTAGGGCAGCGCATGGATCAGCTGACATCCCCATCCTCCCACATGCCCACACAATCTTGTTAAAGCATGCAGTTAATCTGAAGTGGAAAAGGACTCTCTTCACAAGCAAGCGCTGCTTTCATCACCCTATTGTATTGCCCACATCACATTGTCACAGGAATATCAGATTCTCCCAGAACTCAGGTGCTGGGGAGGAGAGGTTGCGCTCTCATAGTTGGCTCCCGGTGATGTCATTTCCCTGGGAGTGACTTGGTAAACGGGTTATTGTGTAGCTCTATAGCTGGCATGGTGTTACCGTAAGAACTCAGTTGTTTCAGTGCAGACTCTCTTTTACTCTGAAAAGTTGTCTCCTCCATCAATAATTTAGAATGAATTGCTCCAGGAAGATGAAACAGAGGAGATACAATAGTGCTTTCCAGTAAAACGCTCTGGAAGAAGCCTACAGTCCTTCAGTTAGGAAATGCAGCTCATGTTCTGTGCATTTTATTTTCAAGCACATGGAACAAAAGGAGGAAAACACACAAGTGCTCTCTCATCTCCTCTTCTCCTGTCTGTGTGTCTCCGTCTTTCTTCTTTTCAAAAGCCTATTGAAAAAAACAGGGCTCTGAACTTGTTCGCGGCCTGGGCTCCCATCATCATCTTGCAGGCCAGGTGAAGTGCAGTGAATTGATGGACACAGATACACGGCTGCGCTCGAAAGGCCTTTGATTGAATTGCCACTCACTGCTCTGCTGTTGCCGCTCTACATTCACAGGCTGTATAAGAGACACGGAGACAGGGGGTCATCCATGAACGCAGGAAGGGCTCCGTCCAGGCCCTTGTTTGACAGGAGAGGTGTTGTGTGCAGCGCGGGGAGGGGAAGAGGTGGTGGTGGTGAGCGGTTGGACCGTGCTTCAGCTGTTTGTCCCCGCCCGGTGAAGTGGCTCACACCTTGAGACCCCTGGGCTCCTGCTCAAACATTTCTCTGTCTTTATTTGCTCTCAAGAGCCTCTCGTCTTTATGGGCTGCGGAGGAATATCTCAAAAGCACCTTCCATCTCTCACAAGAGAGGGAACGAGAGCAAATTGCGTCCAACTTGAACAACTCCCACATAATCACGAACATGCTTTTTCAGACATAATAAAAATGCACCGAGCTCTCAAACAGGCTTCCATGGGCTGATTGTGCTCCAGAGGAAAATGTACCTTGACGAATGAGGCGAACCTCTTCACTCGCCTCCTACTTGTTATACTGTGTGAGGTGTCTCTACATTGACTACATCAGACTGTTAATTAGTCAGCCTCAGCCCAAAGGTGACTAAATCTTTTAAATGAATTCATCACATGACTCACACAGGGAGATGTTCAAAGACAGGAGATGTTCAGACCCAAAACCCAACGTCCAGCTCTGCCTCTGTTACTGTGCTGCTCTTTCACAGGTTTATTCCCCCGATGTAACATGACATGCATGTTCCACTCAAGTAAACACTGCATGTTTTAGCGTGCTCTGCTTTGGTTGACTTGGCAACACTGCCATCTCATGGTGATCAGAGGAAGAAATGTGCAACCACATGCTTTTCTCAAGCATCTTTATTTGAAAATGATTATTAATTATAACAAAACATGGTATCATCATCTTAAACTGCTTTACTGGGTCATATCATGTAATACAGTTTCCTTTGAAAGCAGTAATTTTATCAGAAACATAATTAAATTATAGCCGCTGACAAAAAAAGATGTGCTGAACTGTAAAGCATCAGCTCTGTTCGTTCTTATATGAGACAAACTGACAGCTCATGTTAAACTTGTTGAAGCAGTTTTATTCAGTGGAGGTTCTTCCTCTGACGGCCTTTTTTGAAAGGTTTGATCAAAGAAAGCTGCATAAATTCATGTCCGATCTTTTCCGTGGGGACGTACTCTCTTCTCCTGTGGTCTATTTTCTAGTCACTGCCCCTCCAGAGGAATGACACTGTCTGCCTGGATGAGGCTTGAATAGATGACGGATGGGTTCGACTTTTCTCTTGGTGTGTAAAAGCCGCAGACCTCCCACTATCCTCGCCACCCCACCCCACCTGAAGGCCAATGTAATGCCTCACGGCATTTTGAGCCTTTCTACACATGGGCACCTTTCTGATCTTCCTCCCTGTCGGCGCCCCCGTCTGTGTCTGTATGACAGCTCTGCTCTCCACACCGCTCCTCCCTCCCCACGTCCTCTTGCTTCCCCTCCCCGCGCCGCTGGGTTCCACACCAAAGCACCAGAGCAGTGCACCTCTCCAAACCCCACTCCTCCGCCCGCTGCTCGCACTGCACCACAAAGATTCGGTAAAGCTCCAGCAGGACGATGACGATGTTCTTGCAGGTGAAGAAGATCATGAGCTGGTTGAGCACCTGCTCCTGAATCATGAGGTAGAGCCGGTAAACCAGGAATGGGCCGTCTTGGAGTCCCACTGTGAGCAGCAAGCTCCACACTTCGCTAGAGCAGCAGGAGGCGGACGAGGGTGGAGCTCCAGTGCAGCAGAGGAGAGCACCTGGGCTCCTCTGAGGGGACTCACCCTTCGGGAGTTGTGTCTGAGTGAGAACCAGAGGAAACTGCATGAGCGCCCACGAGAAGAGGGCCAGGCCGGTGATGACGACCGCCCGGTTGGTTTTGACTTCAGGCTCTTTAAAGGTGTCGAAGATGTCCAGGATGTCGGCGCCCAGTCCAACGTAGACCATGAGGAGCTGGGACAGCTGGTCTCGGGACATGTCCCCCTTGGGCATCAGCCAGCGACCCAGAACCAGCACGATGAGCATGGTTTGCTCCAGGCCGGCCACCCAGTCCTCCGGCTCCAGCTCCACGATGCCCTGGGGTCGAGGAAACAGCAGCATCTGGTCACATTCAGAGCATTTGTCATTTGAGAAAATCCAATTTGGAATACAATCAGAGAGTTTCATTTTCCCTTTCCCTGTGTTCCTTTGCTGTTTTACCTTGTCTCTCATCAGCTGTTTGTGAATATATTACAGCATTAAATCATGGTGGGTGAAATTTCGTCACTGGAAGACACTGGGAATCAGCAGGACAACAAGACACGTCCTGACTGGTGTTGATATGATTCTAATGGCTTGTGAGTCGGCTGTTTGTTGTGTCAGGGTTCGTCGAGTTCATCTTGACAGCGCTCGTTAACGTTTCACAACTTTTTCGGAAAAACAGTGCGTCCTCAGAAGCTGCCACCCGGCCTGGAGCACAGCCAAGGGGCAAGAAAGCTCCCAAATCCTACATGAAAGAAACGGCACTGAAGCCATCCCAGAAGGAGAGAGATCTGAGAGTTTTTCTTCAAGCACAGAGTTATCTGGACCTCATCTGAACGTGTCTGTTACGAATTCCCTGCATCTAATAGTTTAGCGACCGCCCCCTTTGCCTGATTCCAATCTAATCAGATATCAGGTGCCCCCCCCTTTTAATGTGGCTGTGCAGGAGGGTGAGGCGCAGTGGGCGGTGTTGTGGCGGCATGCCTACCGCTGTGATCGGGATGTGAGCCAGCAAATGAAGCTCAGGGCCTGAGGAATTGTTGACGGGCAGCTTGGACTGCAGCAGGCTCAGCTCCAGAAACCAAATGGATGGAATGACAGTGCTGAGGTACAGGAAAACCATGGGGGAGAACCTGAAAGAGGAGGGGGAAAGAGGGAGGGAGGGAGGGGAAAGGTGGGGTTGGGTTATTTTTAGTGACCCTTTTTTTTTAATGTATTTATTTATTTATTTTTACACCCCACCCCGGGTCTTTTACCCCTAAAAGAAGCATTGCATTTCAGACAGGCAATTATTCTCATCATATATGCAAATCCCACTTGACAGTGCAAAGCCTTCTCGGAGGAGAGAACTTCAAAGTAAGACTCAGCGAGAAAGAGAGAGGCCTGAAGAAAGCCTGTGTCTGAGGATGTTCACTGCCTACGAACCGGAGAGCTACAGCTTTTGAATGCGACGCCGCTCGCTGTTGAATGCGTTTGGTGACACCAAACGCCCGTGTCCTTTTTTGAGGCTCACATTTTAAAGGTTGATGTCAGTTTATGTTTAGTCGTTTTGAAAAGAAGGGGGGGGGGGGGGGGTGAGTGAGCTGGTCAGAAACGACTGGAGCCAGCAGGGGACAGTTTCTCCTTGATTGGATCAGAGAGGCTGAGACAGAGACGTGAGAGCGGGGCTCGGGACATCCGCTCGCTGGAAGACAGTAATAACACGGCAGAGGGATAGACTTGTTGTTGATAGACAAGTGAAAGTGAGACGCAGCCGCAGAGGATCACTGAGAATTTAAGAGCGGGGAATAATATCACAGGCCTCACTCGG
Organism: Platichthys flesus; assembly: GCF_949316205.1. Taxonomy (NCBI): domain Eukaryota; kingdom Metazoa; phylum Chordata; class Actinopteri; order Pleuronectiformes; family Pleuronectidae; genus Platichthys; species Platichthys flesus. The sequence goes on along the minus strand of NC_084951.1, from coordinate 8,912,196 downwards.
GCTGACTCTCGCCGCCCGGGGCAGATGGGTTATTAAGTGCTCGCACAGTTACAAGTTCAGATGTTTGTGCCACACACACACTGCTTAACAAAGTTTAGCTTCACACAACACCTCCGCCCTCATGTCACCATCTTTAAAAACTATAACTATATATACTAACTATAATCCCATATACAGCAGGAGAGAGAACCATTCACACACTTTTCTTGTTGTCGATCCATCAACTTTACTATTCAGAGGAATCAGACTCATTTATGAATCACCATTCAACCAAGGTGGTGGAATTCTTTTGCGGCCCAGAATGGAATACAGTTACATACTTGTCTTTGAATTGAATTTATATTATGAATGTTACAGAGACATCAGAGTCCTTATGGCTGTGTGACTCAAACAGGTGGTGAGCAGGGTGGTAGGACTGGATATATTTTGTTTGTGCCTTTGTTATGGTGCAGTACTACAGTATATTATAGAAGGGAAACTCAGCCTGTACAAAAGGAGGCATACTTCCAGAGTAGTCCTTTAATTCAGTGACATAGGTCAGATAGAGTGAATCTAACAAATCTTTATTCTGATCCCCATTAGCTGCCACCCAGCTATCAACTGCTCCTCCACAGACAGTTTTTTCTCATTTATATTGTGCTGCCTGTCACACTGAAACCCTTCAAAAGCTGTTACATGTATTTTTATGAAATCCAGTAAAGACGTCCATCTATCTCCAGAGGATGACAACACACTCACTCTGGTATTCCTCACTTTTTACAATTGCACCACCAGCAGGTCAAATTATTGTTTTTTTGTTCACATACCGTACCTGCAGCAAAATTGACCGACAACTGTATCTAAAGATGGACAACATGACTGCTCCCCAGAAGTGAAGCCAAAACATCATGATTGTCCCCTGGTGGCCGGAGTCAGTACAGGAACTAGAAACACCAAGTCATTTTAGGTCGTTCTTAAGCTATCAAGTTATCAAGGGTTCAGTTTTCCATTAAGTTTGGTTTAATTAATTATTTTATGTTATAAAAACAGGGTTTAATGCCCTGATTGACAGCTAAGACTGACTGGTGATTGGTCGAGCGTGTGTATCAGCAATACCTTGATAACAGTACAATGACCACTGCACAGACTCTGGCTCCCAATGACAAAGTGCAAAACACAGCACCTGTATGTGCAATAATTTGTTCTGATCTTTGTTTAATCAGAGGAGGGGCAAACGCATCATCCATCTGTTTAAACAGGCTATGGCGAGGACCTAACCATGATTCAGTCAACATGTCAGCATTACTGGGAATTGATAAAGTTTAGATGATAATTCAAAGGCCAAATAACTCAAAGGAATTCTCCCTCACTACAACTGATACTATTGAACTACCCCTAATAATATTACCACATGGTGTAACCACTTTATTCTAAAAGTTTTTAGTCAATTTGAATAGTGTGATCTGTAATAGAAGTCCAATATCAACTTCAAACAGAGGTAAACCCTGTGCATTGTGCTGAATATAGGTTGAATGCTGAATGTGCGTGCACGTTACCATTTCCACTCTGCGTTACGGGTGCACTTCAGAGTGACAGCCATTTCCACTCCGAGAAGAGCCACGCCCGTCAGCAGCAGCCAATAGAGTGGCTCCCCTTTAACGGCCACCACGCGCCACACCGTCACCACCCCGTGGACCGCGAACAGGAAGCGACTCAGCAGGGCCAACAGGATGTTCAAGAGCCGACACATCGTTCGCTACAGAAAACCTGCACAGAAGTCAGCTTTATGGTTTATTTTTAGGTTTTATGACATTCTTTATGAGTATTTTTTCAAAATAAAAACAAAGAGGTGTGTGTGGGATTGTCACGTAGTGTTTGCCAACATTATTTCTGTTCTTGTTAGAGAGTGACTGAGCCACTGATGCCCACTGATACACAGAATGTTAATAGAACAACATTTGTGTGTCAGATTATTGTAGCTAAAGCTTACGCTGAAATATTTCACTCTTCAAACTTTAGTAAACAAAGTCTCAGAGGTCACAACAATAAAGTGGTTTATGTTGTTTGGGATTTAATCTAGTTTAATTTTTTTTATTATATAATCCTGTAATAAACTTAATGTCCAGCGGTGCGAATGGAAACGTGCCAAAGGACACTTCATTTGATGCATTCTGCACTAAATTTAAGGAATAAACTCATGAAGAGAGTCTGTGCAGGGCGGCCAAAACCCGACTGACCGTGAAAAATTAGTAAACACTTACCGTGTGTAACCACCCTCATCAAACCCCAGCGCTCAGCCGTCATTATATCAATAGCTGCTGCATGGTGTCAGTGTGAAAACACACCTCGCTGTCAATTAGCCAGCAAGATAAAAGCCTTCTAAGCTTTGGGGGGAATTCAAAGTAAGCAGTGATTAGTTAGCAAGAGTTGGACAAATTGATCTGCAGTCAATATGAAAGGACTCCATGAGGCTTTGCATGCATTTGCTTTAATGTGATCTCTGGAACTCTGCGGATTATTTTGATGCTTTGAAAACAGTGTTAAATGACGGGGCACCCTGGTCACCTGGTGGTTCAGGTGCACACTATAAAACCCAGTTTGACGCCAGCCAGGAACTTTTGTTTGAAGTCATACCCCTCTTCTCCCTCACAATGTTGCCTGTCCTTAGTTATCCACCCAAAATAAATAAAACACATGCCAATGCCACATTGTAATAACGCAGCTCTTGTAGTTATCAGGCTTCAAGGTTTAAAAAAAGTCTACAACAAAAGTCTAAACCTCATTCCTCAGAATTTTAAGCATTAAAAAGTCTCAAAAATGTTAAAATGTAATGCATTCGGTCTGTAGGACGTTTAGTTGAATCTTAATTTTATGAACGATAAATTAATGCTATAACTATTCTGTCGCACTTTAAAATGAGTTTTGTTATTCAAGAGAATGTTTTGAGTGAGGTTTGTAACAATTCTGTGTGTTGTAGTTCTTTCTCAATTTACAGATATTAGCTGGTAGTAATAAAACTACAAACAAGACCAATGTGGAGCTGCTAAGTCTGTGAGAAATATTATGGATACTACTGTCTCTGCCTGTCGTTTGGAAGATATCGTAGCATTTCCAGGGTTATTCTCCAACAGGCTACTTCACCTTCCCTTCATTATGGGGAAGTGTAAGTGATTCAGCGTCTCTGATAGTCTTTCAAATCTGTCGCACCTGATGTAGGTCTTAAATTATTCACTATGGTGTGAACGGTTTTAAATTTGACTTGTTGAAACTTGCAGAAACCCTGAGTCAGTGAATCATCCACGAATGATTTGTAAATCAGATATCCCGTAAACATCATAAAGAAAAAAACTTTGACACTGGACACGAACACTGCTACGGTGTCAAGTGTTTTCAAAAAGACACAAAATAATTTTATGAACCTACAAAAGAACATAAACCATAATAACCAAAAATATTAGTAAATCTCACTTTCTAGTTAATTTCATTGGTCATCAACAAAGGATCGTGACAACAATGGTTTAAATCCAGTTAAAAACACTTGAGATGGGTTTAAAAAAGGAGTTTTCTATAATAATAGAGGCGAGATTTTTGACAACCTGACTAATACATAATGTGTTATTATTGAAAGGCTTGCAATTGTGCTACAAGTCATTAGTACATGATTTATTCAACATTAATAATTTTAGAAGTAACATCATTTAAATTTAAAGTTCTAAAGTGTGTCTTATTCCGATTGAACGCCTCTCTCTTTATCTTGCTTTAACTCTTCTATGATGGAACTCAGCTCTCTCTGTAACTGGTCTGTGTCTAAAACAGGGAGAGGGTTGTGTGCTGGTATTATGAATACCAATCTGCCTTAAACAGAGTTCATGAAATATGTATAACTGCATGCAGTACAGACCTACAGAATAAGCTGGACTCCTCGCGGGGATCGGTTTCCTTCGCTGTGTTTCCCCAAAAGTTCTGACGCTGTGTAGCAGAAAATGACAACAGCACCACAGCAGTCACACACACTGACCTGCTCTGTGTCTGCCTGTCTCTGCCTTTTAAATGACAGCCTCCTCCTTGACTCCGCTGGATGAGAAGGCAAAAGTTATGTGTGTATGTTTGTGTGTGTGTGTGTGTGTGTGTGTGTGTCTGTCAGTCTGTGTGTGTGTTCAGTGGGTGAGTGACTGTTGTTCAACTCCACTGGAGTAGACTATCAGTAAGCGTCGGTGCGTTCCACAAAGTGTATCTGTGTGTGTCTCCGTCTCTTTGGTGCCATTGTAGGAGATAACGCTTCCTGCCCCCCTCGCGCCCACATCTTCATCGCCATCCGTCATGATGTCACCTCTCCTGGCCCAGAACAAAGTTATCTCCCTGGGAGAAGCCGGCCCGCCGCTCTCCCTGTTCAAAAGGCACCCGGCCCTGCCCTGCTCCCACCCATGCCTGCTCTGGCCCTGCACTGCCGGCCCTGATAACGGTCTCGCTCCCCACGGCCGGCACACACACATATAAACAAGGAGCAGCAGGAGGGGAGAGGATATGCCGACGGCCCCCTGAGCAATCACTACAGCGGGTGGGTATGTGACTGCTGTTGCATCAGAATGAGGACGCAGAGCGGGTCAGTGCTGCCCACGAATGCCGAGTCCATCAATCCACTAAACCGCTAGAGTGAATCAAAGACGGAGGGGTGATAATAGTTTTTTTATTATTTGGTCGGTGTGTAAATCCTACACATTGCTCAGGAGATGATCAGAGGAGCCGAGATGTTGTCCCAACATGCTCTTCTGATGGTTTTATACTCCCTGTCAGTGAGGCCTGCACGATCAGATTTATTTGGCCTCTTGGGTGCATTAGTAACAAGCTGTAAACATGTGAATGAGTGAGCAATTTACACAACTAGCAAACATGTATTCAGTCTTCAGAGTAATTTTAGGTGGTTCTAATCACACTGGTGTTTGCTCAAGTGTTCATTTTTCTGTTACATTTGATTTTGATTAGTCTTGTGATTCTCTAAAAAGGTTAGAAGCGTTTTTAACGTCGCTCCCCCGATCACTATGGAGCAGACGCAGACTCCAAATGTTAACACATCACTACTTCCATTAACTACCACACATCCACGTTCACAGGTTGTAACACCTCATTTCTTCTGAGGTTTGCTTTCCCACTGAGGCCTGCAGTATATTTCAGCTGCACCAGTCCGACAGCACTGAAGTGGCCCAGCTCCAGCAGCCTCTTATATACAGCCTTTGGACGGCAGCCACTGGCACAGGCCCTCTGCCTGCTCCTCACATGGTGTATGCCACCCAGTAGATCACGTTCACCACGGCGAAAGTGAGAGGGAACACGGCCCTGGCGTCGATGTCGATGGGCTTGCAGATGCATAGAGCAGCCCCTCTTCTCCTCCTCGCTCTCCCCTGGCTGCTTGGACTGTGCAAGATGGCAGGGTTCGTATCTGGGATGTTTTTGGTCCTCAAATCTGGATGGTGAGAAGAAGTGAAGATGCATCCTCCAGTCTTTACATACAGTCTACATCTGTACGACCCATTGGAGCGGACCAGTAACAGGCAAAGCAAACCTTTCTTCTGCACAGAAAAATCCAGATCTAAAATAAAAAATTACAAGCAGGACGTTTAACCATAACATATGTAGACCTGTACTGATATTGATAATTGGAGATAAGTTAATATAATTAATTCATTTTTTTTTTTTTTAATTTACCAGGTGGATATATTAATGGTCCCCAGAGAATTCATCCTAATGTTGGTGACCCACTGATATCTTCTTTCAAACCATCATCAGGCAAAGGGTTCCCCTTGTACACTCCAGAGTGCTATGAAACGAACCCTCATGGTCCTCAGAGGATGAATCCTTTGCATTCCTGCTGGTCACACTCTACCTCTACTGACAGGTTCTTAGAATAGCACAACACAATACCAATTTCAATCAGTAGTTAAAGATTAGAATTAGAATGATGTAAGAAAAGACCTGGGAGCAAAGTGATAATGCAGTGAGGTCGACTCTAACAAGAAGAAATGTGACAGAAGCGGTGGTGCTTCCTCATCCCCCAGTTTCCCAAAAGCTATTTCTCAGTTCAGACGACAGACAAGAGTGTGAAATTATTAATAGAGCACAATCCTTGGCCCGTCGGCTGAACCTACGAGTCAATTATTAATAATCCCTCAAATTAGAGCCTTTTTTTTCGCCAATGTGTTGAACAAATGTTCACTGCAGCCAATATTTTTGTTTTAGTGAAATGATTCAGCATTTGTATTATTTAATACAGTGATTCTCAAATGGGGGTACGCGTACCCCTGGGGGTACTTGAAGGTACTCCAGGGGGTACTTGAGATTTTGTTTTTATATATTTAAAATTAGCATCCATTCAAAAATCCTTGAAAAATTGTTATTTAACAAACATTCAATAAAATATAAGTGTAAGTTCATGAACTAAATGTTATATTCAGTAGGCTTTTCAATTTAATTATCCTAAAAAAACAGAGTCTCCCCCATACCGATGGTTTGACCCAACCTGGCACACGTCACCTGTCATCACCTGTCATCACCTGCCTTGAAAACAGCAATGCTGCTGAAACACGGAGGGACAAGTACCAAAGAAGGCGAAACCAGAGCAGAGAGCCTTCCCTAAACAACACCGTGAGAGCTTGTGCCTCTTCGGAGCCTCGCTAAAACGTAAAAGTTTTCCGTTGTGAAGTTAATGATTCATAACAAGTCCGCGTCTCTACCGGTACCCTTTCAAAATAAAAGCATGTAATACAAAAGCGGAAATGAAATTGTATGACCTCAAAGCGAGCAAATATTTCACAATAAAATGACAGAAAGCCACTTCAACAATATTAACAATAACATAGATTGGGTTATTTACACTTTTTGTTTTTTCTTTTGGGAGAGATTAGCCAGCACCACATCTTCAGCGGTATCTCCAGACAAAACATGAAAGTCATGTTGGTAAGCCACCTGAGTTTTTTAAGAGGAAACTTTCTGAATTCAGGTCATCTCAAGACACGATTCGAAAAGCCTCCCCAAAGCAGAGGGAAACAAGCTACCTGTCAGTATTCTTTTCGATCCTTAAAGAAGATATTTTAAGATGATAAATATTGAAAAAATATGTTTTTTTTTTTTTTTGTGCACAAATCTTTATTTATATTGAGATAATAATAGTTATTTTTTATATCTTTTTATTTCGAAATAGTTCAAGAGAGACAACTAAAAATGAGCAATGTTATGGACATTGATGGAGTTTAAAATGCTTTGCGCTGGTTAGGGGGTACTCTGCAGAATTTTTTCTTCGAAGGGGGTACGTCACTGAAAAAAGGTTGAGAACCACTGATTTAATACACCGAGCAACTGTTTGGATTTTAGGTTCAAGTGAACATTAGAAGCCAGGAACCCCCCCCCCCCCCCACACACACACACACACACACACACATACACACACACACACACACATACACGCACACACAGGTAGTTTAGGAAGTCCTTTAATTGAGGGGAAACAGGCAGAACTGGCAGCAGGAGATAAAGACCCTCCAGACTGTGTCCTAAACAAAAGATGAATTGAAAAAAAAAAATGGGTAGAGGACCAAAGAAGAAAGAAGTAAAGAGAAGGGCGGGGTGGTGGTGATGTCCAGGGACGGGGGTGGGGGCGTTATCAGCCATGCAGAATAGTAGTAGTACACCTCATCGTGTTATCCTCGTGTTTGGGGCGGCGCTCCTGCTTTTTTTTTTTTTTCGAGATAACAGGCGGTTCACTCCAGATTGTGGCTTCGAGGTTAGTTCAGCTAACGTATGCTTAGAGATGTGAGCGTGTGGTCGGTGCTGCGGGGCGATCAAGCAGGGTGTTTTTGCTGTAGAGTCCAGCGTTGAGAGAGTTCATATAACAGGATGACATGGAACTCCGGATTGGTGCGGTCACTGAGTGTGTGAATCTCCAACACCTCGTCCTTTCCCCTTCGTGAGTCACAGTTCTGCATTTGTATTTCAAGATGTGAAGTTCTGCTAACTCATCTCTACTTCCATTAATTACCACACATCCACGTTCACAGGTTGTAACATCTCATTTCGTCTGAGGGTTTTTTTTCCCACTGAGGCCTGCAGTATATTTCAGCTGCACCAGTCCGACAGCACTGAAGTGGCCCAGCTCCAGCAGGTTCTTATATACAGCCTTTGGACGGCAGCCACTGGCTCAGGCCCTCTGCCTGCTCCTCACATGGTGTATGCCACCCAGTAGATCACGTTCACCACGGCGAAAGTGAAAGGGAACACGGCCCTGGCGTAGATGTCGATGGTGTCGGCGTCGACGGGCTTGCAGACACACTTGGAGCAGCACTTCTTCTCCTCCTCGCTCTCCTCTGTCTGCCTGGACCGCCTCCTCCTCGGCTCAGCTTCCTCTGTGCCGCCCTCCCCAGGGATTTCGCTGCTGGAGCGTTGGGTCCGGCCTTGGCGGCTGGAGATCATCACACCCTGGTTCATGCCAGTAACCGACAGGGAGAACAGAACCATGGCCTGTTTGCCGTTCTTTACAATGGACTGTGGGGAGATAGAGAGAAAGGCAGGTAAGTGTTCTCTGAGGCGTTACCTGGTAGATGTTAGACATTTCTGCAATTTGATAAGATAGCACGCAAATGTGACAGTAAGCCCATCTGCCCTCTAGTGGACTGGATGTGCAAAATACAGATAAATGCGAACATTTTGTTTTGAATCCCATATCCCTCAAATTTACAGATTTTGTTTGGAGTCACTTAATGAGCAAAACAACCTGAGATTTCAAGTCATAATACGACAAGTATGACATTTCAGTAACAGCAGTAAAACATGAAGCCTTTTTTTAAAAGTCCTAATTTTACATGAATACAGTCATAATATAAATGTGTTGGCTTGTATCAGGACTATAAAAAGATTGTGCAATAAACGACAATGTGATTAGTTAAAATGTTTGGATCCAGAAGTGGAAAGTAAGAATGAGTTCTCCTTGCTGTTTATTACCTATTCTTACTATTCTTATCGGTATTCTCATAATATTATGACTTTTTCTCATGAAATTACAACTTTATTCTTGTAATATAAAAATGTTCTTATCAATTATGACTTGAATCTTATAATATTACTACTTTATCTTTTAATATTTTGACGTAGTTCTCATTATCTTAGAATTAATTTCCTCATTATCGCACAATACAACATCTTAATCTATTTTCTTCATTAAAAACCTCTCAATCTTAACGTATTTACATGAATAACTTTCAAGGTACTTCCATAGTTGGAATTTAATTATTTTTTTCATTTGTGCAATAAACCCGCTCGCCCTTAACAATATTAAGAAGATATTTTGATAATAGAACAGGAAAATACAGAACTGCATAAAGCCAAGTCGGAAAAAAATTGAGATTATGAATTCCTCGAGTTCAGTCTTGAAAATGTAAATATAACTATGGTTAATTATAGCTTGAGCTTTTACAGTCACTACAGTTACTACTCACAACATTCACATTCAGTTTCACCCACTTTACTCATCCTTTCTTGTTTTTGTACTATTCTTCTGTTTTCAGCAACTCATCATGTTTTGTGTAGTATTTCTTTATTTAAAGAAAATACAATCATGACAAATCTTTTTCTAAAGTTACCTCCAGTAAGATGAGCATCTAGATCAAGGGAAACAGACAGTATGATGACAATCGCTATTATTCCCTGTGGGCCAATTTTCCCATCATGCTCTGCACAAACGATTTGTCTTGTTGAAGGTCAGTGGGATTGATGCTTGTCAGCAATGGGGCTCGGAGTGCAGACCAGGTCTGTGTTTGAAAGGCACGCTCATTACTCACACCCCCTGCAGCCACCCATTGTTATCTGCTGATGGAAGTACATGATGGGAATGATGTCCTCACCTCAGAGCTGAGCTTGTTGGCTTTCACCTTGGCCTTCTCTTTGAGTCGGTAGTCAGCGTTGTAGTGCGCGAAGGCGTACTCTATGAGCGCAGCGAACACAAACACGTAGCAGATCCAGAAGTAGACGTCCAACGCCTTGATGGCTGAGGCTCGTGGCAGGGAGGAGCGGGCGCTCACCATCAGCGTGGTCATGGTGAGAACAGTTGTGATCCCTGTAGAAAGAGGGAAAGTAATAATGTACAGGTTAGGCTTTTGTGTGTTAGCGGTATGGTTCAGTGGATGGCAATGTAAGCCACTATGGTCCATACTGTAATATCTATTGGGTGGATGTCCGGGACTATCACCGGCAGCAATCTTAAAGGATTAACCTTGTAAACATTTCAATATCGACTGTGTGGATAGCCATAATTCTGTGCAGACTTTAATTGGTTCCTGAAAGAAGAATCCTAGGTGATGGATGAACTGCCATACAATTTGGTTCATCTTTTTATGTCATCCTAAGAGTGAATTGTAAAAATCTACTTTATGTTTGCAGAACTATTGACATACCCATCAGTTGAAGCTCAGCGTGTTCCTTACTGCACACAGACTGGAAACAAAGGTGGACGACATGACAGCGCCAAAAAAGTGAAGCCAAAAGACTTCTATCGCCATCTGATGGCTGGCTGCAGTATGGGTCTGTATTAATCCATCTTTATATTCAGTCTATGGAATTCCATATGCTAACATGCTAAACTAAAATTTAAAAAATAGCGTAAATATTCACACCTGTTTAGCATCATGATAGTGTTTTCATCGAAAACATTTCCATATGATGACACTGACAAAGCACTAATCTATACAAAAGTCCCAAAAAGTTGAGAATTTTTTTAAATAGCATCTACATGGTCTTCTCATTGGCGCCACCACCAGGATGATCAGTTCACTTGTAGCTCGATTATAGGCAAGGCTTTAAATATAGCATGGTTGTCACCGACATCCTGCAAATGAGCAAGCTGCGCTACCTCACCACAAGTTACCACTTTTGTTTTGGAAAAAAGTGAAAAACAGGCTTCTTGAAACTCATACATACCTAAGGATACACGGGCAGGTACTGCTGTTTGGCTGATCCAGAAGGATACCCAAGACATGGCCACCAGTAAAATGGAAGGCATGTATGACTGGATGATGTAGACGCCACGATTACGTCTCAGCTCGAAGCGAAGACTGAGCCTCGGAAATCGTCCAGCTGGAAAAAGATAACAGACACTGTGAGGAAGCTATTTTCACATTAGGTAAATATCTCATTGTTCTCTCACAGACGCTGAGATCACAGAATATGACTCTGCTCGCTTGTGCCCCTAGTGGCAAAACCTCCTGATGTAAGACATAAAGTAATGTTGCAGACTGTAGCTTCACAGCAGCAACTCCTATCATCTCATAAACCTCCTGCCTGGCTCAGCAGCACGCCTGGCTTCATCCATTCCCTCTATGCATCAGATAGAACCACAGAAGTGCCTGAAGTAACAAAAATAATAAAAGAAAACGAAAAAAGTTTTGCCTCAGAAGTAATCTGCAGAGGTTTTCAAGTCCAAAAACTCAAAATAGTGCATAACGCCAAAAAAAAACACAGAAGAAACCTTGTGTGATGGGCTGGAAATGTTGCTGAGTGCACGATGGTGTGCTCTGATTCAAATGGTAATCAAAACTGAGACATGTCAGTCAGTGCCGGAAGCTGAGCTTGGATCCCTCCGACCACGGCTGGACAACTTCAGGGTGCAAGAGTTTGCGTATCGTCCAAATATTGTTACGTGGATTTTCAAACACCTTCAGCAGCACAGCCCTCACAACAGCGGAGGTGTACCGATACACACAAATCACAGTTCGGAATAAAACTCGATTTTAAGGTCACGGTTCGGCATGTTTTGGGAAATAAAAGATATATAGCTTCTTTATTATACATTTTCCTTATTAAATACTAGTTTGCTAAATAGATAAACTTAAGGCTCAGGAAACTGCTGCAACGAGCTGCACTGAAGTGATCAAGTTTATTTGCAGAAGTAAATCATAAATATGAATCACAGGCCTCAATTACTTTCAGCATGTCTTCAATGTCCTCGCAGTCAGAGTTCTGAGAATCTTTTGGGAAATAATTATGGGTCTGGGTCGGGTTAAATCATGTTGGCTGGGCTTTCTTATTGATTTTTTACAATACACAAGCCTTTAACAGCAGAAACAATTGGGCTACGGTCAGATTCAGACAGAAAACACAGAATGCCTGTCGGGTTCGGATCAAGCTCAGTTCATTTTCTTTCAGACTCGGTCAGTTTTCGACAGAAAATTGCCTCCCGAGCTGTTTGGTATTGCTTTGGCATGGTCTGAATTGAAGGGCTTGCATGGATGCCATGTGGACCTGCACTCACATAAGCAGAGTTTTAAATTAAGGTTCGCTCACACAAAAAGTCCTGCCTATGCAGTTGCTGCATTTGCCGGTTGTACTTTGGACAAAAGGACCATACTGAGAGTTTTCAGATCCAACAGTTATAAGTTTTCATAAAGATTCCAGCCAAAGTTTGCCAACCTACTGCACCTCAAGTTCAGCTCTGACTGCAACTAGCTCCCTTCTGCTGTCTGACTCACACCCAACTTCAAAAGCCTGATGACCTTTGTGAAGAAGAGTCTGTGCAGGTGTTTGTGTGTGTGTGTTTACAACTGTGGCATCTAATCTAATATCAGAATTCACATTAGGGATGGACACACTCTTTTAATGGTTGTCCTAACGTCCTTTCTTGTACTTAATGCATCCTTAAATCATATTACTTACACCAAACAGATGGGAACATGGAAACAAACTTAACAATAGTATTGTCTATAATCATGCACAGGTCATGCTTCATTAGCTTTTAACTGCAAACGCTTCTTTGGCTTAGATTTAGAAGTAATGTCAAGGCTCCACAAAGTTATGTGACTCTTACCACAGACGGACATGAAGTTATCTGCATTTGCACGTTATGACTCTTTGATCCAAATAAAAGCAGCTACAAATGGATATGAACGGATACGTTTTATTTGGATGTCCGTCACTTTTAAATCCCCCTCTGACCCCCTCAGTGATTTCAGATGCACTGGAGCTGTGTCTCAGTGATTGTATCAAGTCTTACTGTTACAACTGAAGAAAAACAGTGAAAATGATTGCTCACCAGATTTGAAGTTCATCATCTCAGTGACAAAGCGATAGTCTGTGATGGTGAACTGGGAGAGCTCCAGTTTGTCCAGGCCATGGATGTGTTTCTGACTATCCGACCAGTGGTACACAATGTCCTCTGAGGAGTAACCGTCTGGAGTGAAACAACATTTCTGTTACCTTTAATAGATCACCGTACGAAGAGATCAACACATTCCAGCAGTACATCATGAAAACAAGGTGGGGTGAATCCTAAACTTACAACTTTCCAGGTCCAGCATACACTCCTGTTCGTCCATGGGGTACTTGGTCAGGTCCATGTCACACGCCACGGTCGAAGTGATTCTGGGAACATAACAGCTCAGTCATCAAAACCTAAAATTCTCCCTTAGGAACATGGTTTCCCAAAAGTTATGAACACAGCAATAACCTATTTTCATCTAACACAGCTTCAATGGTGAACTTATCAGCAAACACAGCATATATGGTGCAGGTTACTGTTTAGCTTCTGGTTTCTTCAAGTTTTTTTTCTGTACTCACTCTGTTAAGTGTAAAAACTGAAACAGTGAGAGCAGTTCCACTGAATCATAGATTGTAGAAACAGATGGACAACAAAAGAGAAGCCAAAGAATCTTGGCCTCACCCTGGTGGCTGGTTGTCGTATAGGACATGAACCCTCTACCCTCCATGTTGGTGGAAGGGACATGGACCAAACTAAGTACATGTTAAATAACTGTTATTTTAGTGTACATTTTTAGTAAGCTATTTGATGGAGAAATGTCATGATTGACAGCTGTGACTGACTCGTCATTGGTCAACTGTGTATCAACAAGAAACTGATGAAGGGACTAACTACATTGCAGGCTCAGGCTCCAAATGATGTCATTGGCGCAAGATGGCAGCGTCCGTATCCAAGATATTATGGCTACTTTTCTGGATAGTGGGAGGAAGTGGGGATGACTGGATGATTCATCTCTTTATACATGGCCTATATATAGACTGAATCAAATTATAAATTAAATTGTCTTCAAAACTTAAATTGATTTGAAAATCTTTATAGGAGATCACATTTCATGTTTTCTCCTGACCCATTATGAAAAATCCCTGTTGACTCTTTTTGTAATTCACTTCTGTATTTGCTTTATCTTAACCTTCACAACAATCACATAAGAACAGAACGTGTTTAAGAAGATAACACAGAAAAAAGTTCACTGTCAGATCACAACGTGGGCCAGGAGAGATTTTCATGCCTGACGACAGCAAAAGGAAGGAAACTGTGCCCTCAAAGGTCTGAGAGCTCTGAAATCTTACATTTTAAAAAACAGGAAAGAAGCTGCTCATAGAAGAAAATTGTCAACGTTCAATCACCCAGCTAGAGGTAAAGAGTCTCACTGGTTGTGTGTCTGATCGGTGTAAATCTGTCTGGTTTGCTCATACCGGCTGCTGTACAGAATGACTCCGTTGGGCTGCAGACGGATTAGCTTGTTCTCCACGGTCACGTCGTGGAACCAGGCGGATTTGGCGTTGACGATGAAGGTGTCGGGAAGCCACAGCTTGTCCACGAAGCGACTGTCCAACCCCAGCGTCTTGTTGGTGTGATTGTAGGACAGGCGGTCATCGCGCCAGCTCTGCCGCAGGAACACCGTCATGGTGTAATCCTGCCAGGTACAACACGCACACACACACACACAAACAAATAAATAAATAAATCCCAAAAAATGCTGAAACCTGCACTTTGTTAAACAGGCGTTGCACAAATCTGTTGTTGAGTATAGACTCAAGTCTCAGTCGCAATAAAAGCAAATAAACTTAAATAGAATTAAATAACTTAAGAAATAAACCAATTTCACAAATAAAGGTGAGTTAAGTCAAAACGTCACTTCTTAGCCCGTGAAAAGATTTATATTATGTCTTTGACTCAATTTACACCTGGATTTAAAATATATTTCTTATCCAGCCTTTGTGTAGTTATGATTTTAACCTGATTACATTTAGAGCTGGTATTAATATTTGTCTCTGTCCAGCTCAGATTACATCCTCGTCTCGTTTCCACAGAAGAGAGGAAGAACAGAAGAAATCCATAAAGCTGCATTAATGTGTTTGTTTGGCGGCTTGTGTACTGACCTGCACATGACCAGAGGGTTTGGCTTTTTACAGCTATCCGCAATGCATCTTGGGTACAATTACACCTGTTCTCTCATGTGGTAACTCAATCTGATTGCGATCCAATTACCAAACATGCTTTTTAACTCCAGGTGTAGATGGGATATGACTCTGGAGGAATTGTGACAACTCTGACAGAAACTGTTGCATCATGGTAAGTGAAGGATTCAGTTTTTTTGGAAACACCAGCTACTCTAATTTACGTGGGTGCAAAAGTTGCTGAATTATCCCTTAAATTATAAAAGTAATTCACTGATTTGTTTCATCCAATCAATTATTTATATAGAATAATTATTTTACATAATTAGAGGAGAGGACAAACTAATTCTATTCATTTGTACTGTACATGTAAATTAAACTAATAGCTGTTCTATTTGTGAAAGAATTAGAATTAAATTTCCATATTTATTTAAGTTTCCGCCGTCTGGCTAAATCCTCTTCTCGGCTCTTCTAAAGACAACGTGCTTTCTCCTTGTTCTGACCTTACCATCTATTTCAATCATTTTTATGTTTTGTTTATCTTTAAACTCGCCTCATCCATAACAATTTTAATATACATCTGTGCTCTAATGCTGCAAGATCTCCAGATCGCATTTTTTGCTATTTTACTATACAAAGAAAGTTTATTTAATACTTTATAGAGCTTTTGAAAAAAGAAAGAAAAAAAGGATCGTCCCATTAGATTTGGTTCATACTGAGCGAAATCCACGAAAGTATCAAATTATCCAGCAAGTCAGCCAACGTGTCACACATGTTCACACTGAGCACTTTCAAACCCTCAAGTGGGATGAATCAGGATTATGCAAATAGCAAATCTTTGATCTTTGGCGCAGTAGAGACATTGAGTCATGATGGAGAATCTCACTGAACGAGGAAGAAGAAAGTTACCATGTTGGCTTCAGAGATGTGGTCGATGCTGGCCACCTCAATGGCCATGGCCACGTTCACAGGGGGACCTGCGGGGGGGAGAAGTGAGAAAAGAAGGCCAACCTGCCCCCTGCCTGTCTCAAACACACACAAACAAACGGACAGACAGACCATCTCTGGTCCATCAGTCCCTCCCATCCTCACGCCAACACCCATCCACCCCCCCCCCCCCCAACCCACCACTCTCCCACGTCTCAAACACCCCTAGAGTGCATAGAGATTAAGCATTACCCAGTTTAACCAGGCTAAGTGGCACATCACACTGAGGGCTTTCACGAACAGAACTGGGCTTTCATGGACTCGCACAGAGTGAGCTTCTGCCAACACTCTCTCACACACACACACACACAAACACACACACACACACACACACACACACACACTCTCTCACACACACACACACACTAACACACTAACACACAGTAGCGTTTTCACCCATCGGTTTGCCATATGATTAGCATGGAGTGTGCCTCTGTGATCGGATGCTCAAGGGCAGAAACCACAGGGGGAGCTCGCTAATGCAGAACAGACAGAAAGGCTATTTATACTGAACATTGAGGAATCATACATTACCACTCCCCAACATTTAACACCTTCCCACGCCCATTTCTGCTATGATATTCTATTCACCATACCCCATGGAATGTATAGTGTGAGGTGATTTAAACAGGCAGGTTAACAAGGTCAGCAGGAGAGAGTTTAGATGAACATCATCAGTCACCTGATGTCACTTATCCTCCGGTAGCTGTGTCCAGATTCATAATACATTTATTATGCAAAATTTTATGTAAATGTTTGCATTGCATAGTCTCACCTTGAATGCACTGCAACGTAAATGTGGTGTTGATTTTGTTTCATAAAACTTTAATGCAACGTCAATAACACAAACACAGTCAGATTCACAATTGTCTTGTGAACCTTTAAAATGCAGAGACAGTTCATTTGCAAATAACATTCCCAAAAATGTATTTCTTTATTTTGATGATAACCCCTTTTGATGTATTGTGGTCAGGAGAGTTAAAAGTGGTAGAGATGCAGTTGTGTGCTTGGGCTTTCTTAAGTTGTAGTTACGAAAGCACAAACAAATCATACATCTTCACTGTGGATGTATCACTTCATTAAAAAGTATTCATACTGCTCCACTGCAAACGCTCAGGGAGGCTAAATGCACTACTAGTTAGTCTAATCAGAAAAAGCATAGGCCACATGAATGTTATATAATTTTAATATATTTTGAATCAAATTCCTAACTCGAAGGTTTTGGAAAAAAGACAATATCATATATCATGGATGTGAATTGTATTTAATATGGGCTGATGCTGGAAGTGATAATTGAGGCTTGATATTTGAGATGTCTTGTCTGCATTATTTGTTCTTTAAAATAAAATTTGGGTTTTTTGCATATGCACTTTGGATCATCTCCAATGTATCTGAAACTCAACCCATATTTGTGAATGCTAGTTAATTTGCAATTGAATCTGCTTTTTTTTTTATGATGTGAGTTTCATATTTATTTAATGTTTTATGACACAAACATGACTCCACATTAAAAGGCCATGAGACATGAGTTGAATGTAGGGAATAACCTAAGTCACAGACATGATTCCCCAATGGTCATAGCAGCCCCTTTTGTTTCCATTTTCACATTACGATGGTACATCAATAGGGATGTAGTGACCACACGATGGTGCGTTATGATAATCTCTGGAGGCGTATGGTGCACACGCTCCTGTTCCACATTTTCACCTTTTGCTCAGCTGAGTTAAGCTGTGAGATTGAGAAATCTATCACTGTGGTCATTGGATGTTTCACATCTTGCAGCCATTCTTAGCGAAGTCTCCAGAGCTGTGCACATTGTTTGCACCACCCATCTTGTCCTTGATGGGCCGTGTCCTCAATAATCCCTTCAGCAAAGCTCTGTTGGTGTCTACAACATTTTACTGAAAATGCAGATCTAAATTCAGATTCGTTGTAATGCTGCACACGGACACATGCTAAGGATGGCTGTAAATGTGAGGGGGTGAAGTGCAACCCAACGCCACGAGCAGTAGATCTCATACTCACCTCCTATCCCAGGGCGAAAATTTCTGGCATAGCCCTTCATTAATTCATCCAGGTTAGGTAACCAGGATATTTGTATGTCTGAACCTACATAGTCCCCAATGTCACTCAGCATGGCCCTAAAGGAGACACACAGCAAACACAGGAGCCTTCAGTGGGTCGTCCAGCCTCACGGCGTGTCCACAGGAAAACCTGCCAGAGACTCAGATACAGTCAGTAACATACACAGATTTAAAGAGTAACTTTAAATAAGAGACATGAATAAAATAATACTGGTTCAACTCAAATCCTTCTGACCACTCTTTTTTTGGAGCTGTGTAAACTAACAGGTATATTTATTAACCCAATATTAACCCAGTGTTATAGTATCTGTTTTAGCCTCCACCAGCTGCAGATAAGAAATATCTCCGGCTGCTCAATGCTCCGCTAGGCTCACCAGCTAATCGCTAATTTCATCTGTCTGCAGGATAAGAGAGCTTCTTCACAGAGAGCAGCTGCCTGCTGCTGGCCTGGGAATGAGGTTGGTAAGAGGGGAATTTGAAAAGCCTGAAAAAAATAAAACTATGTGCTGAAAGAAACTAAAATGCTCCACAGAGTTGAGAGGAAAAACAAGGTGAGTGATGATTCTCATTAATATGAGCAACACCCTTCACATCAAACTTCGATTAAATGGCAAATTTTGGATTTGTGAAACTTAAAATTTGAGTGTCATCTGTTTAGAAGAACCCAATAAAGTGTATTAAGCGTTTATTGATTTGTGGATGTTCTCAATAACGTGCCTTTTGCAAAAATTAGGTGAACACAAACACTACTGTTTGATTATTTCAGACACAATATCGACACAAAAATAATATAATATAAAGGTAGAAGTCCAATGTGTTATTTTACACATAGAAAACATTATTTTTTAATACTGCTGTAGATTAGATTTTTTACTTTTGTGTATTTATGTTAGGTGTTTTAAATGAATAATTACTGCATTTTTAAATTACACAGTCTCCTAACTTACAACAGTACAAATAACTGTGTATAATTTATGGGCTTCAAGAAAGCCTGTACTTATTTATTCATACCGTCTGTTTTTATGTTTTACTTTATCTCAGCCCTGTGCTTTTACATCTATAATGGATACTAAGAACATGGTGTGCACTAAAATATTAGCAGACGGAAAATGCTGTGATAAATTAGCAGCGTGTTTGAAGATTCTTTCTCTGAGATTTTTTGCATGACAACAATCAAAGATACTGAACCTCAGCAAAAAAAAAGAAGCCATCAGCTATTTCCTTTCAAATATCTTTGCTTATAATATCGTGCAAACGTCACATCAGTTAAAGCGTGGTTGTCGTATTTCTCTTCAGTTGCGTCTCCATGAGGAAGCAGACAGCAGATTAAAATCTAGGAGTGTGGCATCAGACTGAGCATCACAAAGGCTCGAGTTCACGAGCCTCAAACCACCTTTCATTTGACTTAAAATGGGTTTTCATTAAGGCTCCTTCCAGTCTGAACAAGTGGGCACATATTTACATCACTGTCTCTGGTTTGGGAGCGTGTCATAATCATTTAAACGGCACTTACGTATCTTCCAGTTACGCAAACCTCTCACAAGGGGAGTAGTTAAGTGAGATCAAATGTATTTTCTGGTTTAAAGGGGGCTCCCATGAGGCCCCCCGGAGCCCCCAGGGACTGCTGGAGGTCCCGCAGCCTGGTGCAGGATTAATGAAGAGCAGCACAGCCCTGATACCACCAGGTGGCAGTTTTGCATTCTAAATCAGTGAGCCTGTACACAGACTGCATGCAGATCCACAGTTCATGTCAACACGGCTGCACCCCGTCATGCGTGGCAACGCTGTAATATAATTATTCTTTTAAGGCAGAAGCTTTATCAACCCTTAATTTCAGATATGTTAAATACTGTGCTACTTACATTTTAGAGGCAATACTGTCCTCCAGCGTTGACTGATGTGCAACAAAGAAATTAAATGAAACTGAAGGTTTCTGTGACATTCAGCGTCACATCGGCCTGTGGTGGGGACAGGGACCCCATGGCTGCTTGATCGAAGGCCTTTCTTTTGACCAACAATGAAAAGCCATTCATTGACCTTTGAAATGAGGCTGACATTTGAGGATGTCGACCTACTAGATTGCAAAGCATTAGGCTCACTCACACTACACCAAAAACTGACCTTCACAACAACAACAACAAGAAACCAGAAAGGCACATCCTCTTCTATACAAAACACACATTTCTAATGTTTCCTGAGTGGATCCCTTCTGAGTTGCATTTTGAGTCTGGCAATCACGGTCATGTCTGAAATGAATGGGGCCACTGGCTGAATTAATTAATCACTATGTGGCTCCTGCATCTCTTCATTGGCAGTTTCTAAAATTGGAAGGAAAGAGCTTTTCACACACCAAGGTCGAACAGGCCGGCTCACACAGAGCGAAGAGACACTGGGGAAGTGTGTGTGTGTGTGTGAGTCTGCTCAGGGAGAATCCTACTGTATCAGTCTATTAAGTGTAATCTAATATTAATTGTACTGAAATATTCTCTGACTGTGGTGCTCAGATGAATGGGTTCACTGTGACGTTAAAGTATTTGCTATACTTTCATTAGGGTGGCAATCCTTGACCTTTCTTGTTGGCCTGTGTCTTCTCAAGTGTTAACCTTCACTTGCTTATGGGAACAAGGGAAATGGCAAGTGCTGTTAGAAAAATAGAAGCTGCATATGGGTTAGGAGAATAAATGAATAGAAAATGCATATTTGTGGCATTTAGATGCCATGTTGTTGTTTTTTTGGACTTTTAAGGCAATTAAAGTGCAAATAGGACTCTATTAGCATATTTAATCTAATCTGATGTTAACTTTACCAGTACTTGTTGTGCCTATGGTGATCAGATGAATGAGTTCACTGTGACATTGAAGTATTTTTCATTCTTTCCCTGACCTGTCCTGTTTGACTTTTTCTTTAGTGTCTCTTTCCTACGAATACCACAAAGTATTTTGTTTCTGTAGTTACAGTTACAGATTACAAAATGTAACTTTTACCCCTCTAGATGTTTCATGGCAGCAGCACAAAATAATATTTATTATATTTATTTTCTGATGCATTTAGATTTTCTTTGCAGACCATGTTATTTGTGCACAGCTCTTCTTCTATTGTTTTCCAAACGTAACAGACGCATCACTTCCTGTGCCCTGCGGGAGTTTGAATCTGAAATGCTTTGCAAGGCAAACGCTGTCAACAATAAAGATTTTAATTAATAATTCCCCTCCTCTTTGATTTTTTTTCAAATCCATAAATCCTGAATACGAGCAAAAATAGCTTTTATTTAATTTGCCACAGATTATTGTTTAAATTAAATGCTGCTCTCCGCCGAGCAGATTGATTTGCCATGACTTAAATGAGTGTTGAAGGGAAATGTTTTTTTATTTCGTGCTGCCCTCCCTTTAGTTGCAGCCAGTGGCAGTTGCAGAAACGCAGCTCTCAGGCAGCTCTGTGAGTAAATTTGATAAAGACATGGATGGGGGGCGAAAATTTGATTGCTCTCTGGGGAGATTCACAAAACATTGGCGCCTCTCTATTTTCTCACCCCTCCATGCATGACAAAGAGCAGAGAGAGTGTGTTTACAGATGCCGCTCTTCCTCCTTTATTTTAATTTCCATTAAACGTCTCTCCCGAGGTCTGGATCTGCACTCGTCTGTTTAAGAGCTAACATTTAACAGAAGGGGAGAGAAGAAGGACGAGAGCAAAGACAAATAGTGATGGCCTCGCTCAAATTGATGCCGTTTTTCTTGTTATTGTAATGTGCAGCATACACTAACAAATCAACACTGTGCTTATGTTCAGGTAACTAGGTAACTAAATCATAATAAACATAATTAAGCACTGGTGCTTGCACTGCATTAGCTCACAGTGATAATGAAAGACCTGGGTTGTTTCTTTCATTCAAACTGATCTTTTTATTGACTCCATTACATTCACATTAAATATTAAATATGTAATTCCAGAGGTGAAAAAATGTATTTATTCAATGTGTTTATATTTTCCAGTCAATTGATCAAATGAAATGAAAATGAATTGTTATTTAACTTTTGTATTTATCTTTTTCTGGGTTTTGATTTGTAGGTCCAAGCACACGTCTGTCTTTGTCCAACTAAACCCACTGACGTGTGTTTTTCATATAAATAACAATGAAAATGGGGAGTGGTGTTAAAAAAAAAAATTACAGCTTAAGATTTGGAGAAGCTGAAATGGTTATTTGTGGCCTTTGGAATTCAATAACATGAAAAACACATTTAAATCGCATATATAGTTTTAATTTGAATATGACAGCTGAATAATATTTGGCTGTTGAATCTGTCCATTGAGTCATTTAATTTGATGAAATATTTTTGAAGTTTCTTGTAAAAACAGTTAGGCTATGCTTACATTCACTGCTTCTCACCAAAACCCAACATGTGTATCCTTGAGTCCAGGTAAAAATACAGCAAACACTCTTTATCAAAAATCAAGTTAATATTTGGATGAAAAGTAAAAACCTACATTGCTCATGTTCATGTTTGCTTTCTAGCGGTCTTTGCCTCTGTGGGCACATTCTTACATCTCTTGGCATGTTCCTGCTTCCAAGTGTCCCTCAGTCAGCAGGAAAGTATGAGTCACATACATGCAACATACTCAGGCAACCGTGGGCACATGTACAAATACAGGCAAAGCATTATTCCAGTGTTACCAGTGGCGTATTTAAGGCTGAGAAAAGACTGAGATGCATCAGATCCATCCTGTCATCTTACTTAACTTTATGCTTTGAGATGCTGTAATATTAAAATCATTGATCTTGCTTGAGGTGCCATGAGTGTATAAAATGAATATATATTTATATGCATTGAATGTTTTTGAATCACTACTAACTTTTTACTACCTTGTAAATGTGCTGATGCCAGGGTTGGTCCATATTTCACGAGAAGGGACAGCAATTATTATTGACATATATATATATATATATATATATATATTTTTCTATCGCCAACTTTCGTTTTAGGACCCTGAATTAAAATACACTTTGTAAGATGGTCAATGGTTCATATCTGTACCTTGTATCTTAAATTTAATTTCTTTGGTGAGATGAAATCTGCAGACAAATAAGATTTATGTTGCAGTGTATGTATGTATGTTCTGTTATTTTATCTTATGTTATCTAAGACAAATCAGAATAAAGTGAGACACAATTTAAAATGTGTTTTAAAGTGAAATCACCCTGACAAGACTTTGAACTGTCCAAACTTTTATCAGTCCTTGTTCAAACTCTAATAGAAGGGTCTTCTTGACTTGTCCTACTGTTAGTGACTGCCTGCATTGTTTCACCAATGATTTTTAACATGTGAGAACAAAACACAAAACAGCCCTGCAGGAAAGTGCTGCAGGGCTCGTGTTCAGGTCAGTGACTCTCCTCTGTGTTTTCAAAGAGACTGAAGAAGCTTCTACAAATTTGAATAAAGTGACATTTGGTGTTGAGCAGCTGGATGGACAGCATGAGAGTCACACACACTGCTCCCTTTACTACACTCAACTCAGCAGATACATACTAGATACATACTATTGTGACAGTATATGAGCATGATGCCATACTACTAACACTTACAGTACATGAAGAACTGCAGTTTTTATGAGTCAAATAATGAATGATTTCTCCTCATGGAAAATTTAAGCAGCTGTAGCTGTTATGTCAGATTTGGTGATTTTTTTGTTTATTTGTTGGTAAATTGTGAGGTTCTATACTTTAAGGGAATGACTAGTCCCAGTAATACAATACAATGTTATAGAATTGAAAATATAAATACAAATAAATACAAAAAGATGGAAATAAAAATAGAAAGATACTCAGCAATTTACAATGAGTCCTCCCCAATTTTTGAAAGTATTATTTCGGTTGAATCAGTCGAATGATTAAATTGACAATTAATTAATAATATCTTTTCAGGAAAAACATCAATCAGTTGTTGGTGCCAGCTTTTCCTTCTTTCTTCTTGTTCTTCTCTTCTTGTTCTATTAACAATCAATTCCCCAATTAATTAATTGGAACGGAAGAATGTTTAATCTAAACTGCTGCCAAGGCCAAAGCCAGTTCTAGTGATTATATAAAATTATTGCAAGATTTGATAAAACACCATCCATCCATTCTATACCATTTATCCTTTGAGGGTCACAGGGTAGGCCGGAGCCAATCCTCGCTGACACTGGGCAAGAGTCAGCGACATCCTGGACAGTTCGTCAGTATATCACAGGGGCCAACAAACAAACAACCAATCACACTCACAATCACACCTACAGATAATTTAGAGTCTCCAATTAACCTAAACCCAATCTGCATGTGTGGGAGGAAGCCGGAGCACCTGGAGAAAACACACACAGTCCACACAGAGAGACCCAGGAGATTTACACTAGAATCTTACAGCTCTAACTACTGCCTTATCAAACACAAATATTTTCAATTGAAACAAATATATATATACTACTTATTTAAATAACTGTATTCAGTTGCAGTGTCAGAACATTCTATTTATCAATTGTGATAGAGAAATACGGAATTCATGTTTATGCATTATATCTTTCAAGTGAAAGTTTACAAATGCGTTTCCTTTATCTCTGCTTGTCTTATTTGTATTATTGTATCACAGTTTAACAATAATGGTTTTGTCAAAATGGCCTTAAACTGTGAAAATGGCCCAATTTAGACTTTAAATCACTTTTTATAAAGTCTTGATAATTTGAACATTTGTGAATTATCTGATTGGAATAAACTTCTTATTTTCAATGTTCACATGTAGCACATCACCCTCGATTGAGGGGGAGAGAACCGTCCCTGCACCCCCTCGCCCCTCAGCACGAGCAGAGTCAGGCATTAGAGCCCGCTCGTGCAGCCAGTGGAACATGATCAAGTCACTGTGTTATTGGGCAGTGTGCTCTCAGGACAGTAGGAGGGATTTACCCGCTGACTCAGCCTCTCATACGGATTAGTCCAGAAGAGTGTGTCACCTGCATGCAGGTGTAAGGACAAGCGTGACTGACCGGAAAGATCATGAAATGTTGGGGATTAATGCTGCTGCATCATGTCAAAACTTGCTAAACCCGGTTCAGGACATCGCTCATGTGTCCTCGTAAGAACAAAACGTCTACAAACCGTCCTCCACTGCCCGTCTCTGAAAAGCTGAAACATTTACTGAGCTTCTCTTGCTTACTTTTATTTTTGTTTGCAGAGAATGCTCACAGTAATGGTTGTTTGTCTCTTTATGAAAGTCCTGCTATATGCTGGTGACCTGTCCAAGGTGTACCTGCACAATGTCAGCTGGGATTGGCTCCAGCTCCCTCATGACCCTCAAAGGATAAGTGGTATGGAAAGAAGGATGGATGGATGGATGGATGGATGGATGGATGCCCCTGAAACTGACACTACTACTACTCTTGTCTTGGAAACTAGCTGACACAACATTTGTGTCAAACAACTCCCTCCTGCCATTACACACAAACAAATTTATAATGGTGTAAATTTCAAACACAGTGATAGATGTTTCGAGTGCACATTTTTTTTTCCTGAACATTAATACCACTTTATACCAATATAAGTGGGTACATGCAGGTTATTTTAAGGCGGTTAAACCCACAGAAAAAGGTGGTTGACTCCTTTCCCCTTACCAGTAGAGGAGTTTGCCTTTCTCTCACCTCACAAATAAAAGCGTTCACCCGGATAAAAATACAAAAATACAATTTGTATGTGTATTGTGGTTGTGGTTGTTCTAATGTTTGTGGTAAGTTTGTTTTTAATTTGTGATTTGATGGTATTTGACCAGCTTGAAACGTTAAGATAATGAAGTACAAGAACTGCATTTGAAATCAAAGACATTTGTAATGTTAATATTTACTTCTTTGCTTTAAACTGTGATTGAGCTGTGTCCCGTTTCAGGGACCGCCTTCTTCGGAAGCTGCATTTGTAGACTGATTGCGTCACAGCCGCACGAGAAGGCTGTCCCGTTTTGAATGCTCCTCAAAATACGGCCATCTTGAAACGAAGGCTCCAGAGGGTGGATCCTTCCTGGGCCAACCTATCCCAGAGTTCTTTGCATTTTGGTCACAATCTTTTTTTCAAAGAGTTAATGGTGCCGGCAAACCATGAGGCCAAAACATCCGATGCTTCCACTTGTAAATATCAGGCTTCAATTCGACCAACGAAGTCAAAACCAAGGGCCATTCAAACTTTCTGAACTGCAGCGCTGTTGCTAGGCGACAGCTGTAAGAGTGGGAGAAGCTGGTTACGCAGATTACAGGAAACCTCTGTAGACCAGACCGTCTCATTTCGGCTCGGCCTTCACAGTCTAAACAGCAAACCTAGGCCACATCTTCTGAGGGAGGAGGCCTCTAAATTGGGACACAGCTTTGGTTTCATTCTATATGTCGGTGAGTATCATGAAATCCCATAAAGCGACCACCATAAGGCTCAATCCCTCAAAATCCTCCCTGATTCTACGCCCCACATCCATTGGTTCATACCACATATGTAAATGTTCATATATACAATTTTCTTACATAAGATTAAGTCACACTCTTAAACAGCTGGCCACAATAGCTAACTAACATTAAATAGTGCATTTGCTTGGGAATATTTTCAACCGTTGTCTAATACACATTTTCTCTGTTATGGTTCTGAGTATGTACAGTGTATCTTCAAATATCTCGTCATCAACCTTCAACCAATGAGGTTAAAACAACTGATAGGATTCTTTGCTTTCTGAAGCCAGTCAATCACCGGACAACATATTATTACTATTATGGACTCTCACTATTACGATTGAGGCCTGTGTGTCCTCTGCTAGGCTGCAGTGCTTTACAGCTCTGTGCTTCTTGTTGTCTCTGTTGCAGTTATGGCCTTTTCTTAATAAGTTGCAGATTGCGTTGGGGAAATGAAGGGTGTAAAGTTCAGGCCACACCAAAGGTGGCAAGGCACAATTTAGCTGAACGAGAAAATAGAAGTAAGTGAGGGAATGGGGCGAGGAGAGGCCACTAACGCGAAAACTGAGTGTGTGTGTGAGTGTGTGTGTGTGTGTGTGTGTGAGAGAGAGAAAGAAAGAAAGAGAGAAGAAAGAGCTGACACATAATGAGGTGCAAGAAAAAGGCTACATTCTCCATTGTGCTGAGAACAAAATAATAATAACAGCAGTGAATAGAGGCAGGAAAATCCAATTACAATAGCTATTACTCCCTCTACTGGTGAACAGCCAAGAGGGACAATATAGAAGTGATTTGCCCAAATTTCACCAGACGCTTTAATGGCTTCACACTTTGACCTTTTCAGTGGAGGCGCGTGGGCTGTGGGGGAAACATGGAGCTCAGCGGCGGATGCTGGTTATCCCAAGAACTGGAAGCCTGTGAAAGCTCATGAACAAGTCCACAAGGGCATTTTGAGTGTGCGGGCATTTGGATATACTCTATTGAAAAGATAATTATGAAGTTCAAAGAGCTAAAACTCCCCATCTGGTTTAATCCGACTGCTTTGTATCCTAGAAACTCGTGTAATAGCCAAGGTTGTACAGTCACTTTAAATGGCACTGGGTTTAGGCTCTTTGCCAATCAAGAGGCTCAATGTTTTCACTATTTGATTATCTCACCTCACTTTTCTCGGAAGAACATGGTCGGATCATTGTTAGAGGCTAATTTTAGCAAACTGTGTCCGACTGGAGGTAGAGGTCCATCTATACAAATATATATTATATTATATATTAATATGTAGACAAAAACCGCTGCTGTTTTTCCCTGTGAATTCATGGAGACCTGTTCTTATCCGAGTGTATCATGGCAGCACCATCTGACCCCTAACTACCAGGCCTGGAGGTGGGTGACATTACCTGCCACACAAAGAGACGCCCCGTCACCTCGCCCAGTCCTCTGCATTAATATTCATAATAATTTTTAAATATCCCCTCTCCTTATGAATATGCATTATGCAAATGGTGTCATCAGATCCATGTGCCCTGAGGCAGAGCAGAGCAGGGAGCAGACTTCAGGTTGTGGGTGTGGAGAAGTATTTTTATATAAGCATGTGAAGAGTGACAGTGACGTAAATTCAGTGTACACAAGATTTAGGTTTAATGTACATGAGGTAACGTCGTAGGAGCTGATAGAGGGAAACTGACTGGTGTATTTTTTTAAGCAGGAAGATCTATTCTTTTTATTTTTCAAATGAATGACAGGATCTAGGTGATGCCGGGTGTTGTCTAATGCATAATGCACAGAATATACAATCCACATATAGAGGATACTGTGGTTGGTAATGCTTTCCTCGTGATATAATCCTGATTGCTGAGCTCACTTTGACTTTATGTGGTATCCAAACTTCCTCTGACCTAATGAATACCTGCAAGAAGTAAAGAAAAGCGCGGCTGTTCTCACCTGGTGAAAATTTCCCCCCCGAAAATGAGCAGAGCCACGCTCGGCAGCAGGAAAGTTGGGATCTCCATTCCACACGCGCGTTATGGTTTCACCTGGAGGAAACTTTCCCGGGATGGAAATCGACGACAGAAGAAAAACAACAGCCACGGAGTTTTATTCGAGCGCGCGCGTCTCGTGATCCTGAGCCGCCGAGCATACAGTAAAGTGTTGCGCTGGAGATGCTGAGGATGGTGGTCGTGAGGAAGATGATGAAGACGATGGTGACCCCATGTTCAGCTCCCCAAGTCCTTGTGTCCAGGAGCGCGCGTAAAGAGAGAGCGCACCTATGGAAAAGGGAAAAAACTCCCGGTTCCACCGCTGAAACGCACCGATCCACTGCCGCCGCTTGTCCCCCAGCAACAGAGGAGAGAGAGAGAGAGAGAGAGAGAGAGAGAGAGAGAGAGAGAGAGAGAGAGAGAGAGAGAGAGAGAGAGAGAGACTCACTAATCTGTCGATCCCTCCGTCTGAGCGTCAGATCCAATCTGGCCACATGAAGGCTGTCACGATTATAGGACTTCATTATGTAATGTTTGAGACATTTCAATAATCTCGATTAGTTCATTTAATGTCTCAGGGTCTGTGATGAACTTGGGTCTCTCTCTCTCTCTCTGGTGGAACAAGAGCAGACAGCAGAGGCTGTAACACTGACGGACACGAAAGAGGAAGCCACAAGCCCTTGATTTGGTTTCAGATGATCTTCCTCCATTAGTAACTGACAGACGGTAGTTTCCTCTCATGGCCTCAGTAAGTGAAGTCAAATAATCCTAGCACATCCAGGCCTAGCGTATAGTGAGCTTCAGTATAATAAAACAGTGGAGTTGAAATGTGCTTTAATTTTGTGTGAGAAGATGAGGAACTATATAAAGGTTCCTCAACCCCATCACTAGTATCAGTACACAGGTGGCTGATAGGCTAGAGCTTAAGGACACTGTGTCCAGTCCACCTTTATCAGGCCTACATGTTCCACAGACACCCACTCCCTTTTATCTCGTCTTATTGTCAAGTAAAGACACAAAAATGCATAAAAATATCCCAAAAATCCACCCATTCATCCATTCATCCATCCATCCATTATCTGTTCCACTTATCCATGTAGGGTCGCAGGGGGTTGGATGGACTGGAGCCCATCCCTGGTGACATTGCGGCCAGGCACTAAGGCTGGGAAACACTCTGTTCATTTAGCACTGCACTTTTTTGTGTTGCAGATATAAACCCATGTGTTGTAGGACTGTTAAAAACATATAGACTATAGTAAGCATCAGGGGATGCACATTTTCTTTATGATTGTGTTATAAATACATTATCACTGAATAGAAAAGTTGTTCAAATAATCATATGCAAGCAACTAGAGTCCAGTTAGTCACCTCCAAACATAATGTACACTACATTTGCACAGTCCTAAATCTATGTATGCTTGAGTATTTCATTTTCATTTGTCCTAATGTTTTATAATTGTAATCATTGATCTCTCTTTACATATCAAGCCTGAATGATACACCTTCAGTTTGGGACCAGATGCTTTGTTCTGTCAGGTTAGTGTGACCTAGTTTTCAAGTGTTTAATTGTATTATATTTAGGGCCTTTTACATCAAAATTATCTCCAGACTGCAGGAAGGTGAAAAAAAGGCACTAGATATAAGAAGCAATATTTCAGATACAAGGTTGCAAAAAACTATATCAGAGGAATCATTCAATGAATCCTCAAGGGATTTATTATATTATATAAGTATAATGTGGGTCCCAGAGGTCTAATCTCAGTAAGCACTTTAATCTCCCAGTCTGATTCAACACAGGACCTTTAAATTATAACAAGAAATGTATCCTTCATTCTGCCATAATCTGCAGCCTTTTATTTTTCTCCTCATTAAAAGTAGGTCTAACCTCTTTTACATGCTGCGGGGAGAGCAGCTGCAGCAGTGCACCTGCCCTGGTTTCTGCTGCCTCCCCCCGGGGGGAAAGAAACAGGCCTGAAGTCAGTGAGTGTGGATTCAAACCAGCAGCTCCACCTCCCACCTGACCCTCCACTGCAGGGTCATTTGACATGAAGATACGGGCTACGTTGCAATGCACTTAATGGGATAGTGTCCTTTGTCACTCAAACGCAAACTCTTTATTTTTCTCTGTAGTCATTTCATCCTCATGTACGTCTCCATTGCTCCCTCTGCTCCCTTTGTATTCATCTAGTTGATTTACTGTATGTCTGGGGTCTTTGATTCCCTGGCAGTGACTCTGCGCTGCCTTTTTCTCTGCAACAAAACTGGCCCACCCTCCTACATCACCCACATACAAACACACTCCTACTATTTATTTATTCTGTCTCCCATGGTGATATTCCTGTATCACAGGATTTCAATGTGTTGTACAGCAGACCCAGCTCCAACCCAGCTCCTGGAGAGTAAGAAGCTCATTGTGCCAGTGCAGCTCTGATCAACCGGAAATCGTCTGTTTCCAGTTTGAATCAGATAGGGCTCCTCAATCTGGCATGCTCGACAAAAGATTTTGCATAACGCACAGATTCTTCATTGTTTCTGAACCAGCTGTGATATTTTCTGCTGCGTGTGGTTTGACTGATATCAGTCCAAGGAAATAAACCTGTGATGGTGAAGGGAATTATAGATGCACTGCTGCAAGGAACCAACAGCTGGAAGAGTAACAATAGAGATGAAAAATATGCATTGGTGTGAATTATAGAATTTTTACTCTGCACTGCCATTAGAGGTATATGCCAAGAGGACCAGCGATTCCTTCTTTAACACACAATTCAAATAAGTCTGTCATTAACTGGTGTGCAATGTGATTTTTAATGGTTTCCACCTCTTCCTGGGTAGATTCAGGGACTGTGGGTCAAACAGTGTTGTCATACATTCGTTTGATCGATCTATCTATCTATTCATCCATCAGTCAATCAATCAATCTATCTATCCATGTATTCAGCCATCAATCAATAAATCAATCAATCTATCTATCTATCTATCTATCTATCTATCTATCTATCTATCTATCTATCTATCTATCTATCTATCTATCTATCTATCTATCTATCTATCTATCTATCTATCTATCTATCTATCTATCTATCTATCTATCTATCTATCTATCTATCAGTTGGTTTCACGCTCAGGCCTCGCCCCCTGCTTTCCGTCTCCATGGAAACAGTAACAAGCGGATAAAGTTGCGGCTCGATGAAGAAGAAGGTTTGTTCAGATACTTGAAGCAGAGCAGTGAGTCCTCGTCAGCGGCACGTACCACACGTACCACAACTACCACAGGTACCAGTGTTGTTAAATGAAGGTGTTGGTTTTAAACGGGACACAGTTTACACTCAGCATTAGTGTTTACTCGCTGTCCGAGCCCAGCTAGCGACTTTTCTGTAGCGAACTGAAACGACACGCCAGATTCTGTTCAGAAATCCGGTCATTGTACATTGTCTTACTAATATTTACTTACGTGCACACTTCAAAATGGGATTGAACATACAATGCGATTCAGTTAGACCCCAGCTTTAAATCGGCATATATTTAATAGATCAATTTACATTATAAATTAGGATATCAGCCTTTTA
Source organism: Platichthys flesus (assembly GCF_949316205.1). Classification (NCBI taxonomy): domain Eukaryota; kingdom Metazoa; phylum Chordata; class Actinopteri; order Pleuronectiformes; family Pleuronectidae; genus Platichthys; species Platichthys flesus. The sequence goes on along the minus strand of NC_084951.1, from coordinate 8,879,975 downwards.
AACACTGCAGTTGCCGACAGTAATTGAACGAACATGGGCAGATGTTGTGAGTTATTGAAGAGGTTTCTCGGGACACTGAGCACAGTTTAAATAGGTCAAGTGGACGGTGCAGACCCGGAAGGTCCATGTGACGTGGTGTCAGTCAGTGGTGGACTGTTGATCATGAGCGCCTCAGCGCTGATCATCACGTGGAGAGAGACAGCAAGCTCGTAGAGGCAGCTGTTTGGAGGCGGTCACCACTGTTTGAGACTTACTCCCTGAGATTTATACATAGTTTATGAATGTTTATGTGTTACTGTTCTGAGCACCAAGAATAATTGATCTTTATTCCTCCACTTGTCTCGTGAAACATGCTCGTTTAGATGGCTGGTTTCTTTGTCATATTTGTACAGATTCCGCCTAAATTCTGTTTATTCTTTGCCTATGTTTTGTGTCATTGAACTCAAACTTGAAATCACACTGCTTCCTGGCTGTATTAGGGCACCAGCAGCAGCAGCTCACACCTTTGTTTGGAGGCATCTTAGTGTCTGTTGCCCCACACCGTTTGGAGGCATCTTAGTGTCTGTTGCCCGACACCGTTTGGAGGCATCTTAGTGTCTGTTGCCCGACACTGTTTGGAGGCATCTTAGTGTCTGTTGCCCCACACCGTTTGGAGGCATCTTAGTGTCTGTTGCCACACTGTCTGAGAGCAACTACCGCTGTTTGTGACATATTCTGGGATTTGGGCTAGTTTGTGTACGTTTAATCTACAGTGTTTCATATCACAAATACTAAGTCACTTATACTTTTCGATCCACAGCAGAGTCTCGGGGCAAATCATGTCTCAAGACTGCCAAGGTGATGTAACCAGTTTCTGACGCCAACTGCAGTGTACCAACAAAGACAGCTGCCCCTGTTAAATGCCTTTACACATCAGTGGCAGTTTCTGTTGACACCGAAAGTGCAACCGCCACGATTTGAGTTCTCCCTTATTGCACACGATGTCAGGTGAGTGACAGCACCTGTTGTAGCCCGATGCTTGTGGAGACACATTCTTCTCTGTATTTCAGTATTATTGATATCCATATGTGCTTAGAGAGTGGGATATCCTTATTTAATGTCGGTATATATTTCAGATAAAGGTTCACATCAGGAGCCGCCTCTTCCTCCTGATTTGGATTGGCTAGAACAGTTGTCTGAGTAAGTATTTATTTGATTTTCTGGGAATCATTTCTCTTTTCGACATTAACATGTACATTTTTATGCATCAACCATGTCATCTCCTTGTTTGTAGCCACCAAAGAACATGAATTTATTGTAACTCATGGTGATTCTCGCAATGATATTTAAATACAAAATATTCAATTTATATTTTCTACATGGCAAGATCCCAGTAAACACTTTCAGGAGTAATTGTAGGATGATTTTATCTATGTGCAAAATGCAAAGTTGGACTTAAGGATGCAGCCTTTCCTAAATAACATTGTGCATCTGTCCAAAGAGAGGACGATGGTGACCTTGTGGCTGTGGCTGATTATGGTCCGAAGAGGAGTAATGACGAGACAGCACGGATGTTCAAGCTGAGGCGAAACCTGGACCAGCTGGACTCTCTACACCGACAGAAGGAGCACGGCGTGCTGAAAACCAGGTCCGGACCTGGCACACAACAGACTTCTAAAGCCACAGTAGCTCCTAAACATAGATAGACTGACACTTGTACTTGTAATGGAAAAGTATGCATTTGTTTAGTTGTAAGACTGCCAAAGAAACACACATCACAGGTTGTTGCATTGCCAGGACAAACATGCATTTTCTCCCTATATTTTCAGTTTCTGGACATATCTTGTTCTTTCAGTGGTATTCCAGTCGCCCAGGTCTTATCTCTCTTGCCGTCTTTACAGGGCCAATCATTTCTGTACCAATTGATTCAGCAATTTGCTGGAAATCATTTCAGCAGAAGAGGGAACATTTCCAATATTGTCTTCTCTCCCCAATTTTCTTCCCTCTTTTTATTTGTCTGCACGTCGAGCCATTAGGCAGCCGATGAACTGTGATGCAGTCCCCGACAAAAACGACTGTCATTTTCCATTTGGTGCAAAGCATCAGAGGTCATTTCGGAGCTGTACTGCGCTCTGATCAAACATGAGTTTAATGGAACCTAAGCACGCCTGGCTTTTAACCAGTCGGCAGCTTTTGTGTACCATGATTTTCTTTGACAGTTTTTCCTCCAGTCACAGATTGTTGTGTTTCACACCATTAGACTGCAAAAAGAACACTGGGCAATTCAAAGCTGTTGATGTGTGTGTGTGTGTGTGTGTGTGTGTGTGTGTGTGTGTGTGTGTGTGTGTGTGTGTGTGTGTGTGTGTGTGTGTGTGTGTGTGTGTGTGTGTGTGTGTGTGTGTGTGTGTGTGTGTGTGTGTGTGTGTGTGTGTGTGTGTGTGTGTGTGTGTGTGTGTGTGTGTGTGTGTGTGCTTATCCACTCTCTGCTTTTACCGAATCTTCATTAGATTGCTTAAGCCTACATAATTTATCTCAGTTTGTTGCAATGTCTACAAGAAATCAATTAGCCTTATGCTCTGAACACTTTAACAGCCTTGAAAATGTTTCTTCTGATTCACTTTGATCTGGTATGTTTCTCTGTGTCAACACTTAAACTTTTCTCTATACCTTATGTTTGTTTTCCAGAGAAGAGCTGAAACTCTGTAGTGAGAATGTTAAAAGTTTGGAGAAGCAGAGGGACACTTTGGAGGAACAGATAGACCAACAGAAAGCAGCAGACAACAGGTGAGTTTAAAATAGGCAAAACATTGACCGGCCTCTATTATATATCCATGCAAGGTATGAGATGTTTCTGCCCTCCACTCCTTGTTTTTTTTATTCTGTAGTGTGGCAGTGTTTCGTTTACGAACCCAGCACAAGCATTTGTGTCAGAAGCTGCAGAGTGAAGAGGAGCTGGAAGGCCGCATCGACACCGAGCTGAAGCTGCTAAAGTGAGTAAGAGAGGAACATGGTTTCACTGTAAAGTCTTATTATGCTGGGCATTAGTATTTTTAACATTTATCTATTTAATAGGACCATTACACATGGACAAAGAAAACAAACATGTAAAGTTATCTGGCAAAAAGTTGTAATCCACATGAGTTTTGAGCTGTTGAGTTTGCTAATTTCTCAAAACACATACCTACTTCTCTTCTGACTGATCAAATACAAATACACCACTGGTCAGAAATTTTAACTTGCTCTTCTACACTTTATCTCATCCTGTGTCCTGTCTTTTCAGACGGGAGCTGAATGAGTTGGAGGTGGAGCTCAGCAGATTCTCCTCGCTCCGGCAGGAGTTGCAGGAGGAGGAGCGTCTCTTCCAGGACCTTAAGGTCCAGAAGGCAGCAACAAGGCTGCGGCAGGAAAGAGACGCATCCCGGAACATTCAGCTCAAGATTCAGCAACTCAAGGAGTAGGGAAAAAATAACTAAAACCTTCTTCATATACACACATCTTTTTTTTTGTGTACCGTTTTTTAAACTGTTTAGACAACTGGTAATATAAACAAGTAGGTAAAATACCTATGATTAGGGGAACCTCTTATAATGCACCTGTTAAGTGATAACATCTTTTTATTTGGGCAACGAAATGATCTGAATACACACATAAACGATCTGAATACACACATAAATGATCACTTCCATTAAATTATTCAATGCGAGTTTTCTAAGAAGTGTCTGTATCCGTCTGTTTGATGTATTAGCTGTATAATATTTATCAAAAACCTTGGATAGACTGACGTGTCTGTGTTTGTGTTCTGGTAGCAAACAGGTAACCATGAAGAAGAAAGAGGAGCGTGAATGTCTGAAGGAAACTGAAGAGCACCAGGCGAACCGCAGGATAACAGACAAGTACTTAAAAGAGACCAGAAAAAGGTAAACAGCTCGTAGAACAAGAAAATTAGGATTCCCACAGCACCCATTGGAGATTCAACACATCCAATTGATCATGTGTACAACTCCTGGCAAAATGTTATGAGCAGGACTGATACAATACTTGAAAGAGCTCCATGTCACACAGCAACATTATAGATGAAAGTGAACAGGACTATGCAGGGATTCATTTTTCACTATATTTCAATTCATCCCTATATCTGTGGTACAAAAGAGACAACCTTCAATATACATGAGGTTTTGCCCTTTTGAAGGGAACGTTCTACAAATCTAAAAAACTGCGCAAAAATGTACGCACTCTAAATCTTAAAGGATAAGAGTGCCAAATATACATGTTTTTATTTTTCTTATTGCCTGAAATCCATGAAAGGCAAAAATACAACAAATAACTTTACCCCACTAACAAGTTGTTGTCTGTGCCTGAGCTCCATTGTTTGCTATTCTAATGTACATGAGTGAGCTATACTGGTGCACTGACTGATGTGAACCTTATCGTGAACACTGTAGTTTATTCTAATCAATTTTTAGTTAATCTGCCCCCTCGCAGCACGTTTAATTTTCAATAGCTAATGCTTTGGGTTGATTATCCCTCCGAGACCATGACAACCTGCCCACAAGCAAAAGAGAATAATAGTTTTTTTTATATACAAGGACACTATCTTTGTTCAACAATATTACAAGCCCAAAGAAGTAAAAGAAGCCATTACCTAGTAACAGCCCAGACTTTCAGCCAATCACAGCAAGACGTATATCCAGTTTTAACAGAAATTTTGTATGGTTTAAATAGATTGTATTGTATTCCCTTGCTATATTTACCATGTAACAGCTCTGTGGTTCTTTGTGAGTTATTATGATTAATCTTTGTATTATTCAGGTTCTGGAATTTTGGGTTTCAATCCGAAATAGCAGATTTTGTATATTTGACCATTCACATGCTTCGTGATTGTGCCCGTTTTGTCCAGGCTGCATCAGGAGGAGGCAGAGAAGGAGGAACAGAACAGACAGTTACAGGAGAAGAGGATACAAGTTGTTGAGTCACTGAAATCCAACATAGCTGCCACACATGTAAGAAACAGCAGCTGCCCGTATTGATTCGGCTGTTTTGGTAATGATGATACACAGGCTGTTGTTCCATGTATTATTAACTTTTTCTGTAGCTTCAATATGGATAGTGCAATATAAGATCATTTCTAAGTGCTTACATGGATAAACTTTGAAGCACAGTATTTATACAGTGATACATTATTTACATTAAACGATTTAAAGATGCAGTGATACAATTTAACCTCATGTGATTTATACTAAGACACCAAATAAGCAAAACAAGTCCATTATGACTGCAAAACAACATACACACATGTATGTATACAACTTATTAAAGTATAGGATATCCATAGTAGTATTAGTACAAGTATTGTAAGTAGCACTTAGTAAACATATTAGAGGTGATAAAACCTTTTTAATCTCAGTTGGATATTATCACTAATATGTATTAAGGCGTGACAACTTGGTTACGTTTTCACTTTATTTCAACTATATTATTTAGGTTATTTATCCTGGAATTTGTATTATTAATATATTATATTGTTGTTATTATTATCTGATTGCCCACTTACATTTGGTCAACTTCATTATACATTATAAAGACTTGCATTTGCATCATTTGTTTGCTAACATACACTGTACGTCCACAAAGCATGCCATCACAAACTGTGTCCACTGATTTCAAATATGTCAAATTCTCCTCTGATAACGTTTGTATTCGTGTTTCAATGGGAGGATTCAGGTCTGGACTGTGTATGCTATCATTGACAGTACTCCTTTGCATGTAATTGTGATCCTTCAGTGCTGTCATCATCTACTTAATGTTGTATTTTCCAAACATTCAAAAGGTATATTTCATGATTTAGGCCAATATGTTTTCGGAACATCCTTCTCTTCTCGTTCCGATGATCAGTTTAGTGCATATGGAAATCTGATATGTTTTCATTGCTCTGCTGTTGTTTCTTTAGGAGAGCTTACGGATCAAACAAAGCAGAGCTAAAGCAAATGCCCAGGAAAAAGAACAACGAGAAAAACTATTGAGAGAATCCCTGGACGTCCAAGGCATTAACAGTCTCAGGCATATGCACCAAAAGAAACAACTAGAGACGATAAAACAACAACAAGAGTGCGTAATCTTCCCTCCTCTCCTCTCCTCTCCTCTCCTCTCCTCTCCTCTCCTCTCCTCTCCTCTCCTCTCCTCTCCCACATGCATGTCCTCCACTCCCACTCCATGCAGCAGTGTGTGGGTGTTTTCTCTCGCTTTGCACTGTGGAATATATGACCCCATTTCAGCAAAATGCAGTGTTGTTGATTTGCTCTTCTCAGGGAATTCGAAGAGAAACAGAAGTCAAAGAAGGTGATCGTAGAAAAAAACCTCCAGAGGGAACAGCTGGTGAAGAGCAGAACGAGGCAGCAGGCGAAACTGCCTAATATCTCAGGCACTGACAAGTTGTCATCTCTGAGGAGGGTAGGAGACAGTCTCCTGCACTACCTGGAACCCAGACCCCCATCGGCCAGGGAGGAGCGAGCCACAGCTGTGAGTGGTTCTTTACATCTGAGATGCCATTTCATTTGGGAAGCCAGAGAGATATTTAGTGCACTCTGAACAATTATGACCAGACATCTTTGTGCATTTGTCCAGCAGTTGAGAGACACATGTGGCCTCAGCAGCTCAGATGATGAGGAGCCAGAGGAAACCATGCGCCAGGAAGAGGACCAACTGAGTCTCACTGACAGCTTGGCTCAGCCGGAGTGTTCTGGGCTGTGGGACGAGAAGTACAAGGTGCAATGAAAGCACAGCCGCACACAAATCCCTGCAAGTCGCTAAAATTAAACACTCATAAATCTTGTCCCATTCACTGCAAGCATATCATTTCCTGTATGGCTGTGCTTATTGCATATTTTAGCAGGAACATTTCCTATCTGACATATAAATAATTCCATTGAAACACAATATCTGTATTAATTTAGCAGGGTCTATGTGAATGTCAAAACTGGTTTCTGGTTCTCTTTTTAATCAGGTTGATTGGAATTAGTGTGTAAGGTTGTATGAGTAGAAAACCCAGTTCCAGTTCCCTGTAGATGTGCTTTCGACTTATTATTATATTTTCATGAACGTAACTTTCAGAGATTGCAGATTTGAGGCCAGTGAGGAATCATGTAAATGTTCCTGCCTTACTAATGGGTGCTGGGGACATATGCATGCAGGGTGGATGGGATCTTGAGGGGTTGATCATCTACATAGGTCACGGTGAAGTTCATTGCTGGAAGATGGAAAGTGAAAACATGACACCATGACACATGGTGTCCCACAGTGCTGAGGGAATTGTGTTTGGACTGTTACTATTCATAGATATAATTTCTTCTGTTGTTCCAACAATGTTTGAATTAAGACAAATTTACATTTCAAATACCCTGGCAACAACTGTAGATATCAATTTAATTTTCTATATTTTAAGTGATTAATCAAGTCGAAAAAAGTCAAATGTTCCCTGACTCCAGCCCCTTGAATGGTCAATCAAGTACATATTACATCTATCTTTATTAATCAGTAATGTCAAAATGTTTTATTTGAATCTGGTAAAATTCTTAAAAAAAAAAAAGATCTTTTCTCTTTTTTCAAACATGTTAAGAATCAATACAGTCCATGCCTGTAGGCAACAAGCACAGATATTTGAATTCAGTCAGAGGAAAACTGTACACTAGAAAATTCCAATATATTCCCAGAAGTGTGGGGAGGGTAAACGTTTTGGGAGTATTAATCAGATCTACTGTTATTCTCAAACTATCCTATCAATCACGTGCCTTGCTGAAGGGCTATTGAGGCCGGAGTGTCTGTAGCTCCCTGCCATTGTCTCATCCAGCCCTTCTACACCCTTGAAATGTGAGGCGACAGACATCACTTCGGATCGTGCTGGTGGCCTTTGAGGCCTGAGAACGAGCCGCGGAGTTACAGCTCAGAGCTCTGAGCGAGTGATAAGTCGAGTGGAAGTGATCTCGCCTCCAAACAGATCGTCCTGATGCTCTCATCAAAAGGCTACTTCTCCACACAGTAATGGCCAGATGAGCACGACAACGTAGCAAAGCTAATAAGATGATTCATTCACTTCAAGTGCTCTACAGCACAGGAGGTAAAATGACAAAAACCATAAAAAGTCAAATAAAAACACAGTTTCACATGTAGATAACGACAGGTAGTACACTTTCCTTAAGTCGATGTAATCATTGAAAACTGTTTCTACTTTACATTCTTATTCTACACTGTCACAGCATAACATATGTGCTGTATATTCTTTGTCAGCTAGTTCCAACCAGGACTAGTATTTCTGAAGTAAGAATATCTTTCAATCGAACAGTTAGTCATTATGTTTATTTATCAGCTAACATTTATTCATCTATCCTCTAATATAGATAAGATAAGAAATTGATAAAACTGATATGACATATTAGTTTTGGATACGTCATTGACTGTGACATTGGAAAAAAGTAAAAGATGAATCTGCATGTTAATAAAGTGGTCTCCTATTTCCTACATAACGGTGAACTACGACTCTTCGGTTTATTACATGATTTAATTATTTTTCATCTTACATTATCTTGCATCTTAATAACATTATGTAAATTTTAGATTCACTTTAAGTTATAGAATATTACACACAGTTCTTACTTACATAATAGCCTTGCTATTCAGAGGATCATGAGTATCCTTAATATTTTCTGGCATATTAGTGCCGTGTTTATTTAAGAGCCATGAACTTTTCTGAAATTCGACAGTTTCATGATAAAGATTGTTATTGCCGTTGCTCCAACGTGTGGTTACAGAAACTCCTCAATGAGAAGACAACACTGGTGCAAACGGAAGTGAAGCAGGAAGAAGCTGTAATGACCAGTGGAAAGCTCAACGTGCCTGCAAAACCAGTTCATGGAAAAAAGTGGAAAGGGCCTTTATTCATCAGCAAACCAGAGGTCATCCTCTTCAAGGTATCACATTGATGGCTTTTTTTAAAAACATCACTTCTGACACAGACTTTAACAGAAGAATTATAAAGCACTAGATGTAGGTGTTATGTGCATGTTTCCATTTAAATCTATGTTAACATTCAAGTTTTGTTTATTTAGCTTTGTGTGGTATATTTAAAGGCAACATGATGATTTAGAATATATTTTAATGTCTTTTTTAGGACTTTGAAGTGGGGAAAACGTACAAGAAGAAATTTGTTCTGACCAACACCAGCTACACCAAGAACCACTGCAAGCTTCTCGGGCTCTCGGCCCAGCTGAAGGATTTTATCACTATCAAGTAAGATTTTAACATTGACTGTGAGCAGTTTGCTATTAAACAATATTGTTGCCTTGGTGCAGTCTCTGTGGCACTGTCACTTTTGAATTTCCAGTCTGCTATAACATTAATGCCCCACTGACAGTAAAATAATCTGATGACTACCTAGACTGGTTCAAATCTGAGTATAAGGCTGGACAGTAAAAGGTCAATGTGAGAAAGTCAGGACATCGTTGAAAACTGTTGGGGAACTGCAATATGTTAATTGGCATGTTGTTGCAACTCACTAATAAATGGTGTTTGCTCATCGACTCAGTTATAATATCAGTTAAAGTTCTGGTTTGCAGCGAATTTATGAAAGCAGCTTTTGTCTGTCCCATTGTGCACAGCCTCTGTCTCGGTCACAAACTGCCACTCCGGCACAGAATGAACTCAGAGAACGCTGTGCCTCTTGCACGCAGGTCAACACTGGTGACTCTTAAGCCTGAAACATGCTTCTGCGACTGCGTCTGCGTCTTTTCACGCCGCTGTTGCGCAAGACTCGTTGTCATTCATGCTTCCCCAACCATTGCGCGTCTTACAAAGCAATTCCGCGCCAGAACACTAGGCGGAGTAATGCTTTTTGTCGAAGACGACCTGAGAGACGCCTTCTTTGTGGGTGTGGCAATCGTTGTTGACTGTTTATTTACCTTCTACCAGTCGTGTTCTCCATTACAAACACACGGTGAACCATGGCAGAGAGTGTATTCACGATTCCAACCGAACAACAATTGATTGAGATGGAGCTGCTGGACATTGAAGAGCAACTTCTTTAAAATCTTCCGTTGTTTCTGCCTGTATTATGGGGCATGAAACCGGAAATGCAGCTCCAGAAGGGATGTAGAGCAGACCAATCACAGCCTTGCGGGCTGAGTGAGCTTGCGGAGCTTTGCCGTAAATTTTAGAAAAATGGGGCGACGCCCGTAAGCACGTAAGAAGGGATACGTAAGCACGTAAGGGACCCGGAAGGGCTCTTGCGCTTACGGGCCCGTGAAAACGCAGAAGCATGTTTCAGGCTTTAGATGGAAAGAAGCTTAAGATTATCAAAGATGAGGCTAGAATTTGCCGCTAGGTGTGATTGAAAGGCTCCTCCAATCTGCATGGATAAGACCCTGCACACTAAATTGCTACAGCTAGCTGATGTATGATAACAAATTATGGAAAATAAATGCACTGCATGAATGTGTGCGTGAATAGTATAAAGCGATCATTTAGACTTTGAAAGCGCAACATAAATGCCAAACTTTGATTGCAGTTATTTCATCATAAACAAGCTATGTGTTGGTTTGAAATCGTTCCAACTCGACAGTTTGAAGAAGTGAAATGTCCCTATAAGGATTTATTTGATATAGACTTGGTGGGAACCCCAAAAGATAAATTGTTATTGTTATAAATTATTGAACTGTCCTTTTTAAGTGTCAACCTCCAATCTGTTGAAGAAATATAAGAAGCCAGAAACTCCAGTTTGTATGTATCAGTCAGATCAGTCACTACTACAAATGAATCCTGCATTATTTTCTCGCATTGTTTATTGTGCTGTTTGCTAGCTAGCTAAAGGTCATAAATGTTTACAAAGCACATTATTTTACTTGTGTGACAACACTTGAGCTTCACATGTTTACCTCAACAAATGTTAAAGCTCCCACGAAGCCACACGCTTTGATTATAACATGGAAACGTCTGCTTGTGTATCGACATTTAAGAATTTAATATAACTACTTATTGTCATTTTAAAAGACAATGGAGTGGACGTGAAAGCAAAGCTTGTCCTCCCACATATGGAAACCAGCTTAGATCACCACGCTCCCATCTCCTCTTCTGAGACTCGGCTCTGTGAGTCAGACCGAGTCTCTGCTGCATCTCCTTCACTATCAGCCTGCTAGCAGCCTACAGGCCGAGCGGAGATGCACTGGTCTCCAGGTCGCTCACTGTGCAGCACCTCCTCATCAGCTTCCCCATGACTTGACCTGGTTTCTTCATCTCTCTTCTTTCTGCCTGACTGAGGAAACCGTCTCCCAGGCTACAGCAGGGGCAGTGGGAAAATACTGATGCTGTTCTTGAGCCTTTGTGCTCGACCACTTGTCTGAACATATCACCTTCTAGCAACTATTCGTAACTCACATGTAGTAAACACGCACTTCCGTACCAAACGGGTGACTGCACACATACTGTAGCATTATACCAACTCTCTCTCTTATATCTGCATTTCATGTCACTGAAACACAGCACAGTCACGATTTAGTACACTGTATTTTATCTGGAGTTACACTGTTCCGAGACTCAATTCAAAATCGTGTTAATCAGATCAATCTGAAGATAAGCAAAAGCAGGTGCCTCCTGCTTTTTCCATATTGATTAATACGAGGTTGAAAATAATCTGATTTCATCATGAAAGTGATTTGGTTTCCTGCTGCACCTGTTTTCATTCGACTCATTATTCCCTGCCACAAATATGGAGGATAGGATATTTACAGTGCAGCTGTGTAACTTTTAGAATATAGGACAAGATAAGTGAATATCCCGTGTACATTTGGAGGTTGTCTGCACAATTTGAGTTACCAACTACCAGTAGATGTAAGCAGGTGTTAGTGGCCACCAGTGGATGTATGGGACATGCCTTGAGTTGTGCACCTTAGCCTCGTAAAGTATTTTGGCTTTGTTATCAATGATACTGGTCGAACTTGAGAGTACGCTGAGGTAAATCTGACTGGCTACTGGCTTGTATGGCAGTACTATAAAAGCCACATGGCCCGCTCAGTAGATCAGACATCATTACCTCTCGGCCTTTTTAAACTTAACACTGTCCCATTTTAGAATGTAGGACAAGATTGTAGGGATTTTTCCTCCTGATCCAGAGCCATTGGCTGCAGCGTGCTGCAATGTGTGATATGTATTTTATGGTCTGGCCAAGGGCTTGTCCGTGGAACCCCTATTTTTTTAAAGCAACCCGATGGTGGATGTTTCAAGGAAAAGATGATACATTATAATAATGATAATAATAAAAAGATAATACAAAAAAGTTCAAAGCACATTCCATTTCACACAAATTAAAAGTTCAATTCCGAAACTTATAAAACACACCCTTTCTTTGTGCAGTGTAGTTCTGCTGGTAAATGGTCTGGTATGATCAGTGCTTCATGCTGGCCAGTCCTGATCAACCATCATGACACTATTAATCATGCTGTTAAATGGCTGTCTCTAAAAACTTTTTGACATTTTAGTTTCTCATATCTTTTCCTATGGGAAGACTGTTGTAAATCTGAACTCAACATATGGTTAGCGATTGCTTTTATGACTGATAATGTGGGGAAAGATAACATCTATAGTGAAAAAAAAAATCAACATGACAACAAGGAAAGTTGTTTACCATTTAAAGCTAGAGTTGGTAATCCTGGGGGAAAAAACAAGAGGACACTACACTTAAAAAATGCAACCACATCCCATCACCTCCCATCAGCCCTATCACCAATGCAATGCCCACATGAACGGGGCACTGCCCGCAAAACTGCAGTGTGCTCTCTGCTGCCACCAGTGGCCAGAGTTTTATGTAAAGATAATTAAAGCCCCCTGTGGAAGCACCGAGTTCCCTGCAGCTGAGCCCGTTTGTATTGTCTTTAAAGAATCAGTGTAGGAGTTAGGAGGAACTACTGGTAGAAATGTAATATCATATTCATAATTATGTTTTCAATGCTGTTTAATCACCTGAAACTACAAATCACGTTTCCATTAGCTTAGAATGAGCCTATCTACAGAGGTAACAGGTCCTCTTCTTCTTATAAATAATAGAAAAGAAATAAAGATACAGCAAATTAAATATAATTGTTACACAGTATTACTGCAAACTGTAGACAATGTAACTGTAATTGCAACAGCATCATTGGCGAAGCGGGGTAGGAATGATCTCATTGGGTGAGAGGATATATCAAAATGCAGAAGTTGTTTATGCTTTACACATGCTGACAGACTCACCTGTTTCTGCCACAGCACCGTCCACACACTCTCCTTTTACGACTCAGTGTCTGCCGTGTGTAAAACCTGCTGGTTATTCACACCTACAATATTGAGATCAGTCGTGACCAAAGCCTCCGTGGCTCACCCAGCTAAAAACAGTAAACATCAAACACAGCACGAGAGAGATGCATGAACCAGAAACACACAGGGCTTTTTCACACCCACCCATGGTTCCCTGTACGCCCCCTGAGTTTCTAAAAATGGTTTCCCATCCTGCTACCCCTCCCCAGCGTAGGCGCTTTTGTGCCAGAATGGGCTCTGCGGTGTCTTTTCACTATGGGACAAAAACCACAACAGCCTAGGCTCGCCAGACTTGGTGAAAAGCCATATAGAAGCTGTGTTTTCAGTATCACATTATATTGCTCGTGACAGGAAGATACCCAACTGTGGTCTGTATGCTCCTGAGATGACCTGTGAGGTTAAGCCTGAGACTATAGAAATTGGGGTAGTCGATCTGAGTGGGCAATCAAATAAAAACAAATTTAAGTTGGTCACAAAATGGAGCAAGGATAAGATGCAGTGTTTGCTTTTGCAACCTCTCTAATAGAATAGAATAGAACATAACAACAATAAAGGGCATTTAGTCAAACAGGTATGTACACAAGATTGTATTTCGCACAAAATGAGGTTTTATCCTAGCCTATCTAGGGATCGTATGTCATTTAAGAATACCTATGACACTTATTATGAAAAGGTAGACCAGTTCACATCCCAAGCTCTTTCATGTTCACCCAATAACATTTAATTCAGTCACTGCTGTCTGTGTATGCAGTTTGCTTTACGGATTACTTACGCTTTTCAGCCGAACTTCCCGATGTCTTCCACCAGCGGCCCGTGAACCACAACGCAGTCTGTTGGGCATCCCCTCCAGCCACACGGGGCTCCGAGCTCAGCCAGCTCAGTTGCTGTCATATGGTTTCAGTTCAGAAGTGATGGGGAAGTGTCCCCGTGCCTTATGAGGTAGTGAAGTGGAACAGAGTCCGTGCTCTGGGCTACTCTGGAGTCATGTCTTGACTGGAGGTCTGTTGGGTCGCCACACGCCGTCAGCTGCTGCCGTGCTCATCACTCTATTTGGTGTGGGCTGCCGACAGGTGTGTGGAATTGTCCAGGATAAAGGGAGTTGACCCCATGTTCTGTGTGGAGTGTCAGTCTTTACCTTCCACTTTGCTTCACACCTAACCCTAAACCAAACATTATCAATAAACAAACACCCAAATGGGTCAAAGTACGTGGAATAAAGAACCATTTTAATACATTTTAGTTGCCAGAGGGACTATCTGGAAACTTTCTTTTGTTTTTTTGTGTTTGTTCACATCTTTTCAGTTAAGAGTTAATTAATGACAAAGCTGTTTAAGGGGCCTTCAAATACAAAAGGAACCTTCAAGTCTTCATTTGGATGTTCATGCTACAGCGTACAGTTGTAAAAGGTCTCCATGACCTCGGGACCCAACCTGAAGCAGATAAATGCAAAACCCACGTAAACCTGAGATCCACACATGTTTTCAAATAAGAGCCCTGTAATGCGGAAAGAACGTGGACAATGGCAGAAGCTAGATTTTTCGCCTGTTAATGAGCAGGCCTACAATAGTAGGAGCATGTGCCAGTGTTCCTGCACTAGATATTTCATGACCATAGTTGGTACCTGCGCCATGAAGCGAGATAAAAAGAAAACACAACACGCATCTGCTTTGGAAATTGCATGTCCTCTCTTTTTTTTGGGAGAAAATAATTATAAACCCAAAGGGAAAAATAAGTATATTTCCTATCTATTGATGATAGCTCTTCAGAATTAGTCAGGGGAAGTTCAAGGTTATTACATTTTATCCTGTGGGGAAAACTAATGTCTGCACCAAATTTTACTGTAATCTATATCTATACAGTTGCCAAGACATTTCATGCAAAACCATAAATGACAAATGTTCATGAACAAAAATCCATTGTTGAGAGTAAGCAATGACAACTGTTATAATCCCACAAACGGAAATATGTCTCTGGACTTGACAATGCACTCAAGCTTCCTGTGCTTGCTACATTTTACATTGCATGCTCTCCCATTTTCAGTCTCTAAGCCTCCTCCAATTCCATCTTGCTTGAACCACCTTCGGAGTTTGACTTTGTGACTGTGAAATAGAAAAACAACCATACAAGTAGTATGATCCTGCTGCAATCAGACAGCTACAGACAACTGGTAAAGGCATTTCCATTTTCTTGAGAGCTTAAAATCTGTCAAAGTAAAATGTGTTTCTGGGTCTGACACCAGAAAACCATGGTGCACTTAACTGAGCTTATTTTATTCATCATCTCTGGTAGTCTGTCAAATACTCTACCAGTCAAAACAGCCGAAAGCCCTCATCTGTTGGTTTGTTGGTTTGTTTGTTTTTACACAAAACAAACTAAATTCTATTAGACCTGGTGGAAGGATACGATATACTTCAGGGAGAACCCATTCAATGTTTTTGTGGATGTAGGATATTTTTTCCACTTTTTTATACATTGCGAGACATTTTCAACATTTTCATGGACCTTGATAAAAACAAATCAGGCACATGGGACCTAGGGACCTGATATCTATGAGTGTCCTTATTTGGTTTCATTGTGGTTTTTGGTGAATTCGATATGATCATTCTCACCTGCCCAACCAACCGAACCAAAGATTTGAATAAAATAAAGCTGCAGTTATTAACGTTGTAGACTTGGCTTTCAAATGGATCCTTAAACTGCAAAAAGAAATCTACATTTTGTTGTAGCCATCATATGTTAAGAGAACAAGTTTTCACTTTTGAGAAATAATTACAACAGCGAGATAATACAAGTAATTTGCGCACTGATTGTCAGTTGTTGTGATGCTCTCGGGAATTTGAGGGTGTTAAAGCAGAGTTGAACTGAGTAACAAACCCAAGATGCTTATTGATTTACTTTAGGAGAAGCCAATGGGGAACATCCAGAATGCATAACAGAACGCACAGCACAGCCACTGCTGCAGTTTACTGCATTGGATATGATGTACAGAATGGCCTAATTTGCAGCTTTTTATCTAGGGCTGCTGTCGCAGGCTTTTTCAAACACTGCCTCACTCAGCGTTTAATCCCGGGTGAACTGTTCTATTTTCCTCACGTCTTTTTAGACCACCTGTCTAGTCGCTGGGAAAGACGAATGACTCCAATAAGGAAGGGAATTAGCCAGAAGTACAATTAAAAGCACAACATGACATTTATAATTATCAACAGATTTATTCAAACACTTTCATACGCTTCCAGGTCACAGTGGTGAACTGGATGGCAGCTTCAGCCAGACTGCTCCAGATTCTTTACCCAATAGCTGGACCAACTTCAAACTACTGGCTTAAGTCAAACCCAATGCACCTTCCCCCACTTGTGCTGAGAACAGTACAGATTTGTTTATTAAGTTGCACTGGGGAGAGTATGCAGAGATATTTTGTTATGGTGCAGTTTTACTGTGTGACAGAGAATTTTTGTGTAAAGTGTGTGAAACTACTGAGAAATTTATGAGAAATCGGATGAAATGATATTTTGGGTTCATCATGGTTATTCAAACCATGTTTCAGAAAGGGCTAAGGCTAATATTTTTGGGCTAATTTTATCTTGTTGGACCAATGAACATCTTTTCATTTATCATCTATGTCATGTAAATTAAGTTAGGAAACCAAGACTTCATTTCCACTTTACACAGCTGAGTCATGTCTCAGCTTCATTATTTGGAAATGGAAACCTGTGAAATGAGAACATTACATTAATTGACCACTCAAAGCGATTTCAGTCCAAGTTACATTCACCCATCCACGGATACATTCATACAGTAGCATACACTTATTAACTGCTATAACAGTAACAACATCAATAGTTAAAAGAATAAGCTATATTTGTATAGCGCATACTCAACAATACTCAAAGTCACACAAAAGCAGATAAAGGCCAATAACTGATGGATGGATGATTTTAGTTGAGTTGTCTGTTTAGAGTTGTTATTCAACATTTTTTGTGTTCAAGAAAACAAAATTTCAGCTTTGTGGCTGTACATAAGAATGAACTCTAAAATACAACGTATCAAACTGCAGCTCTTTTGCATCTTTTTCTATTTTTTCAGAGCAGGGTGAAATAGTTTACATCTCTGTAAACAGTGTCAGCTTCAGGCCTCTTGGGGAGACGTTTCCAATGTTAGTATTTGACTGACATTGGAAAGCCTGCGTTGCTATGGAGACACGCTGTCATTTTTTTCATTTTTGCAACCGACTGGAGCTCGTCAGCCAGAGAGAGAAAACCATGTTATCCCAGTCTTCTTCTTCACTGAGTTAAAGAAGCAGGAAAAAAAGTGATATCGAAAAAAGTGAACTTTTGTCAGGTGACAGCCTCAAACCAAACATTGTCAGCTTTACCCACAAGATATCTCATTTTCTAAGCTCCAAGCTCCTGCATGATTCCACTGTGATTTAATTATTTCCTTCCTCGGAAAATAATGATAAAATACTGCAGCTAATAAAAACTAGTTACAGTATGCTGTAAGTGTTGCTGCTTCATGCTGACTGCCCGTGGCTGCATGCTTTTTTGTTTATGTATTGAATTTTTTGAATCCTCCCTGCTTCTCTGGCTGGCTGCCTGCCATATTCATATTTATCGATCCTCTTCTCGTGTCTGTGGAAGAGCTGCAAGTTGTCAAGCTCCTCGGGGCAGCATCAAGAGAGGAATCAACATGTGCTGTGAGATACACATGTTGCTTTGAAATGTAGCTCCCAGTCCTCATGTTTCTCTTTCTCATCTGGAAATAAACTGTAGGATTCTGGTTGGATATGTAGTGCGATATAATAAGACCAAGGATGTGAAATATCACCAGACCGTTCTATTACACACTGCATTGTTTTCATGTGAAACAACAGCTCTTTGTTTTCTTTGTTTTCTGTGCCTGAGCATCAAGTTGACGTTTGACCTTTTATTTACTCTGCTCTCTGGAGATTCAGCACACTAAAGCATTTCAATCTTTTTTTGAACGCAGCGTATTTCCTGCTGCAGAGACATGTACAGTCTTCAAAGTGAAAGTACAATGTTCATTTGATTGTTGAAATCCTTTATTTTGAGAGCTTTATTTCGAAAAGTTGTGAAGTTCGGTCCGAAGATTGTGTCAGGTGCTTAACAAACCTTTAGTTTATTAATAGTGACATGCAATGTATAAAAAATAACAGCAGTTAAGTAAATGACTGAAACCTGGATAAAACCCACATACATGAACAGTAATGAAGCAAAATCCCTTCCATTTTATGGAAAAGGTTGAAAATGAAATCTTCATTACAGGTAAACCAGGTGAAGAACATTATGTTTTCTATCTTCCCTCTGCACTGTCGATTGTTTGCAAAAAGCTTTGCACACAACATCAAGCACACAGTGTAGAAAGTGACAGTATACTGTAGAACTGTGAGAGGACACACTTTTGACAATCCTGAAGTATAGCTCTGGAGCTTTAACACAGAACAAGAGAACAGCTCCTTTAAAACAAGCTGGTTTAGAACCGGCACTGCAGCAGTAATCATAACTCCCTGTGATTTGTGTTTCAGCTTCAAGCCTGCAGGTTCTCTATCTGTCGGGATGTCCTGTGAGATGCAGGCTGTTTTCCAACCTATGGTTAGTCACATGATTGCCACAGTACACAACATGCTCAAATGTGTCATTTTTCCTTAAAGAATGTCCAATATGTATCTGTATATCAGCATTTTGTCAAAGCTGAGTGTAGACAGGGTTATATAACAAATAGGACAAGTGATTATAATCAAATCTAACTACCTAACATCCATCTGTCCTTGTGCAAAGTGTCCTCTGTGGTATTCCTAGAGGGAATGAACTTCCATATGAACCATAGACTTGTGCAGACAGCTTACCTTTTATTATTAGCCAAGTCCTCACACATTTCACAACTCTCAGCCCTCTGCCATTTCACTCGTTTGTTTAAGGAACATATGTCTGAGGTTTAATCTAAAATCTGACCTTCATTCTGAACTAATGCTGTTATGAAGCGAACCATTGTTCCATTATCTGATCCCTGCAGCTCAACGAGGACCTGGAAGGAGACCTCCATTTTTCCACGGCAGCGGGTCCCTTCTTTGTGCCTGTCAGGTGCACCATAAAGAAATGTGAAGTGAGTCGTGTGCTGTAGCCAACCTACAGACAATTAGAGAAAATTACTGAACTTGACTTATGTATTTGTATTTAACATTTATGCATGTTAATGTTTTGTCACCTGACTCTTTTGGCCAGCCGCCTGTATAGTTTGATTTTAAGGTTGCTAACAATGCAAAAATATTAGGAATGAAGATTATACATTATCTAATGCTGATTACTTTTTCTAGTCTTACTGTCTATTTAATTGTATTCTGTATAACGGCCATCTTATCACTATTTGTCATAGTTATTATCATCATTACTGAATAATTACGTGAATATATTCTTTCTCTAGCTGGAGGTTGACAGTCAGTTAGTGGACTTCGGCTCACACGTGGTGGGCCAGACTATTTCACGGACTATCACCCTGACCAACAAGGGAGCTCTGGCCACCCTCTTCAGCCTGGACACCTCCACATGGCTCAGTCCAGAATCTCACCATGTCCAGATGCCATCTCCGGTCTCCGCCCCCACATGCCAGGTCAGACTGCCTATTGGGATCTCTACCGTTTCTGTTCTTTGTTGAATTCATGGAGTAAATTTCTTTAGTAAATCAGGGAATTTAAAGTGAGAGAATTAACAGCACACAGAATGACTACAGACAATTCACATTGCCACGTTGCAAGAGAGTTATCTTAAAAAAACCGTCATGGGTAAATTATAAATAATGTGCTGTGTTGTTGGCTGACAGGAGACAAGCAGTCAAAAAACAAAATGTGGCAGTCAAAAGAGCTCCGGAGAAATCCGAACAAAGCAAGAGAGACAGAAGCTCTGCGAGGCAGCACAGCAAGAGAAGCCAGGTGAAGGTATTATACATATCTTACAAAACATTTTCTAACAACAGTTTGTACCTGAACTAGAGTTCTACATGGACCTGAACCTGCACTTACATTTTAAAGATCCTTCCCCTCTGAATCTATCTAGGACTGACCAATTCGGTACAGTCTGCTTTGTTTATCCCACTGTGCATGTTTACCTGCTTGCAATACATGACAACCATGGACAAATATCACAGTAAGGGCAAGCGGTCCATGTCAAAAAATATCCACTATATGACTAAACTAATATTGTTCACCAATATATTTTGGAAGTATAGTTGCACTTGCATATCTTCTCGGGATTTTTTTTTTAAAATATATTTCATTTGCAGTTTTTCTAGCCAAGCAAACAGCAGAGCTCTATGGATGACAATGAAAGACCCATTCACCGCTAAAGTTGACTAAGATACATCTCAGCAACCTTTGTATAGATTGCCATGAAAGTTTGTACACATCCATGGTTCCCAGATGATGAATCCAATTGACCTTGTTGATCCTCTGACTTTAACAGTAGCAACACTGACGTTGGTGTGGGGTTTTAAGTGAAATGGCTCAACAACTTTTGAATGGATTGTCATGAAATGTGGTCCAGATATTCATTTTCCCATCATGATCCATCTCTTTATATTTGGCGATCCTGTAACTTTGTCTTCACCAAACTCAACATCATTTAGTGTCATCGGGTCAAAAGCAGTTTAAAAAAAACTTTGGTACAACTTTGCTTTAACTGTGTTGCTAACACACCAAAGGAAGATGGTGAATATTATGCATATTAAATATCAAAATTTTATTATTTTCATTTTGACCATCTTAACATATTTACATCTGAATGTATTTGAACATTATTTATAAACAGTCCAAGTGGGGACTGAAAAATAATCTTCTCATGTATCAGATTTTTCTCATATGTCTATTGTTGTTGGGACATTTGGTTCTTGTAAGAGGGAAAGCAAAAGCACACACACACACACACACACACACACACACACACACACAAAGCAGAGGGTTCACCTTGCTCTCACAGCTGGTGACAAGGAGACTTTTTCTCTTCATTTTCCCTCAGATCTAAAGTCCTCATCGCTGTATTCAGCACTTTCCTCCACCGATGCTGTGATAAGCCGTTCAGTCTTTTATTTCTGCTCTGCTAGCTTTGGAAAAAAACTGTGTTGAAGTGGCTCTGCCTCCATTTTTCATATGCAACCGTTAAGAGATGGGGTTTTTGGCCACATTTTCAGGCTGATGTTATTTGTTTGGACCGAATCTTACAGTAGCTGACATACAGTATGTGCAATTATCTGTTGATACATTGAATGATCTTCTTCTCGCTCATAATACCTCTTGACCCATATCTGCTCATACTTACAAACAATTTGATGTGTGTCCTCAAAATGCCACAAGAAAAAGACTTTAAGAGCTTCCACATGTTCCACCATCATGTTGAGATTTTGTGTTGCATTTGGTGAATTGGCAGCTCTTCATGTCAGGTTTGCTGCACAACGTATCAACAGTAAAAAGGACCTGTGATGTTCTTTGTGTTTTTTATGTGTGTGTCAGTGTCAGAGGGTTCAGCTGTAAGTCCGGAAGTTATTCCTGAGGCCACTGATGCAGAACTCAAGCTAGACGAAGACACCAGTGACATAAGTCTAGGAAATGTAAGTATTGAGTCATACTGTATATGTTTAAAGCTAGTAAATAACTTTATTTCATAACGAATAAAAGTAATATTCATCAGCAAGGCTTTTTTAAGTGTAAACATATAGTTGGTTTATGAGCTTCCTTTACAGTTAACTTCTCATATGAGTCACTTGTAGCCTATATCAGGCCAGTGGAGTTTACATTAGGACTGAAATGATGTATGTTGTTTTAAATAAGTGGGTTCAGCCTCCTGGGAGCACTAATCAGAATAATTGGATATAGCATAATAAATTATAAAAAATGTTAAGTGCAAGGCAGCCGTGCTAGCAGCTAGGCTTGAGGGATGGCTGTGTCACTGTGTTGATTTGTCTGTTGGTCGGTCTGTCAGTTGGTTCACCACTTCCTGATCGGAATTTCTTGATCACCATTAAATGCTCTGAAATAAAGTGGGGTAGGGTGCTGCAACAAGGCGTCACTAGAGTGGCAAACGTTTGTGATTCCCAGAGGATGAATCTTTGACTGAGATTATCCCCAGACTTTTCCTTAAACGCCAACAGCAGCTCAAAATTATTATTGTCCAATATTTAGCTGTAGACTGTCACACTTGTTGAGATAAGTATGGACCAAAGTGTAGATGAGTGCACATTATTGGAGTGACGCCGGCGTATCTGCAATTGTGGGGGATGTCCAACATCACAAGCCATGCAGCTGTTGGAATTCAACTTATTAATTTCATCCATTTTCTACACCGCTTATCCTGTGAGGTTTGAAGGGAACTTGAGCCAATCCCACCCCATATTGGGCAAGAGGCGGGGTACACCCTGGACAGGTCATAGAAACAAACAACCATACATCCTCACATTCACACCTACGGCCATTCTCCAATTGACTTTTGGATAAAGCTTTAATAACTGGAGAAAACTCACACAATGTCAGGGAAAGGCCCCATCTGGCCGACAAGTTCAAACCAGAACCATCGATCAGTGAACTGATCCGTGAATGGACGTGACCCTGTCTAACTGGATTCCCAGAGAGACACCTGCTCCATCTCTGATAAGGCAATTATCTCTGTCTGTTGAAGACTCTGCCTCCCTCTGTTTTTATCACTGCTGCTGTGTGTGCCTTGTGGCCCATCTGAAGTTCTGGAGTTGTTCGGGGTTCATTACTTCTCTGGCGGGGGGCTAATGGTGCATTGCCTCTCCCTCTGCGCTTGTTACGGCCATGTGTATGGCGTGCACCAGCATGCCTGTGGCTTGAACAGTGTCATTTTGACTGATACTTTCACATTGTGTGGTTGTAGGCTGGTGTCTTAAATGGTGGATTATCCATCAAGCTATGGTGGTTTCACTCAGTTTGTGGCTGCATGACTTCTCTTCTCTTTTGGTTTTTATTATTCCTCTCACTACCCCGATGCCAAGTAGCAGGGTGAATAACATACACTTCCTTTCACTGTAGTTAGATGACATTCCATTTGAAGTTATTTATCTGAGTAAATTTAGCATCATGTGCATAGATAGACTTTTTATTTTGGTCATGACTCTTTAACTAGGTAACTCTGTCCTGTATGTATTCAATCGCCAAAACACCGGATATATTACAATATATCAGTTAAAATATGTAATAATCAAATGTTTGCTTGTTCTGTGTTGCCCTCAGGTTAGAGAGGGGGAGATTGGAATTTTTGAAAGCATCAAACTAGAGGTTGTTTTCGCTCCAACAGTTCCAGGAGAGGCCACACTAGATTTCCACATCAAGTTCTCCGACCAATCCAGCAAACCAGTATGACACCTGTTCATCACCTTACACATGACAGTTAATGGAGCCTTAATATTGTTATTTAATGTAAATCATTTGTGATTGATGATACATATGTTGGTTGATACAGATACCTATCCATGTAAGGGGTAATGCAGTCAGCATCCCTGTATGGGTGGATCGGCCCACCGTTGATCTGAAGATCTGCATGTTCGACCGCCTCTATCAGGACACTGTCGCGGTCCACAGCAGGTAGGATCCAAAGCCGCAGGTGGCTGATATCTTCATTAATATTTACATATATATAGCTCATACTAATCCTGACTCTATATTGTTTTATAAGAGTCTGAACTGCGGCATTTTAAAATGTATTTATATGACTTGCACAGTTTGCAATGAAAACACATTATAGTGGGAAAGAATGACGATACACTGATTATGTGACTGACTAACAGTCCTCGAGGTCAATTTATAAATAACAAATTCTCATAATATTACATGTATTGTTTTGTCTTAAAAGCTTGAAGTAACTTAGGCTGCAGAAAACACAATCTAAAAGACCATTAACTGTCTACATTGTGAGCTCATTTTCTGTTATACTAAATACATCCCCTCTAATGTAGTAAGAGTAGTTGTGCTGTTGTTGCAGCTGTTTTATTCTTTACATTTAACTGTTTCCAGATTTGTCTTATCCATGAACTTGAAACACCCAAATTAAGGAAAGTAACATGTAACACCACATTGGTGTCACTTTAAATAATCACCTGCAGCTTGAAAAGGACAAAGAAAACAATGTGTGAAAAACGTAATTGTATTGCACTTCTTTTCCAGTGGATGTGGCTGCATTACTGGCCATTTCAAATTTTAAGTATCTTTCATGTTGTAGGCCAGTTGACATGGAAAATCAGACCTTAGGGTAGCCCTTCATTTCACTGGACCCTTAGTTTCATAGTTATTTTCTGAAAATGTTATAAAGATGTCAATGTTAGTTTTAGGACATTTTTGGGACAATGTCTGTAACTTAGTGTCAATCAAAAAGAAAGTGGGATCTATTGCCCTAGTGAGTTGGCTAGTTACCTAGAAACAGAGTTTTATAAGTGGCTGCATCGAAGCAAACTTGATATTTTTCATGTTCAGCTCAGCTGTACCCAAACAAACTCTCCGAGACATAACCATGTAAATGTTCCTCTCAAGGAAATCATTAGGAGACTTTCTTTGAAACCAGTTTCAGTGTTTATGCCAGTTCAGGGTGAACTGTGTTTTCATGTACAGTTTGAGCAGATGGCGTTCAAACACATGCACACACACACACACACACACACACACACACACACACTAACACTCACACACACAGTACTCTTCAGCCTTACCAGCTGTAGCCTTTACTGAGCAGTTTACTTAAATGAGATCAAAATGTTTCCACCACAGTTTCGATTCTGACCTCTGTGAAGGTGTAAGTCTCCAGGTAAAATATTTTGTAAACAATCTGTGCATATTTATCATATACGTTTTCATGTATTGTGCAATTGGAAATGCGGCTACAATGGAAAGTTGAGTTTTATCGCAAAACAAGTTAAAAATATCATTATGAAAATCAGGACTTTTCTATGTTTTGTCAAGGAAAAAAAAGGCAAATGATGGCTGTGTAATTGGCGGAAGCCTCCAGTCACAGAAATGTATACTGTGGAAAAGAGAAGTGGCTGGAAAGTCATGACTACACATGCCAAATAAAATGAATTGCTTTGGCAAAGTGGAACAGCACTCATTAATTCAAGCTCATTAGGAGGGATAGATGAGAATTCCTGTGGACTGTCTTGAACTAATACAGCTCTAGGGAGACGTCAGAAGCAACAAGAATATGAACCTCACAAGGTGCTTGTACTGAGACTGATGTATAATGCTTTTATCAATAGACGTAAACTTTTGTTTCAAGAAAAGTCCAATATACCAGCAGACAGAGTTCTGCATATACGTAAAGTCGGCTTTCCTTATCATTGTTATTCATAAATGTTCTTTGTCTTAGTTTGTACCCTGTGTAATTATATATTTTATCGTGACTTACAGTACCAGTAACATGTCTGTTTGGTATGGGCTGTTCTCTTGGACTGTGGTGATGTTGGTTGCAGTTTTCTTTCTGAAACTGTAAAAGCGACCTGCAGTAATTGAGCAGCAGTAAGTAAAGCCCGGGTTCTTCTGGACTCGCTCCACAGAGCTGCACCACCACTGCTGCACAATGACCTGTTCTCATTAAAGTTCGGTGAAGCTCAACTCTGTATGTGGAGCCCTGAACTGGAGAATCACTCATTGTGTATCACTGTTGTCGTGATCAGTAAGGCCACTTACATTGATGACTGCCAGCCGCTGCTGCTATAGAGCGCCGGGCACCTGTTTATTCAAATTGAATGTGTCAAAATCGCACCAAATTCAACACTGCACTGCCTGTGGCGGGTAACATTACACCTACCAAATGTTTCTCGAGTGAACCACAAACAGATAGAGAGATTTCTGAAATCATTAGACACATACCGTATCTATATTATTTATCCAGTTCCTATAAGTGAACACAAATCCACAACAAAAATGATCAATTATGCTCCTGTCTACCAGGTCTGCATTAGAACCTGTTCAATATGAGCGAATGATGGACTATTTAATATGAATTGCAACTTCTTCATTTGTCTTTATACTCACCTAACAATCTGTAACAATCAATCTAAGAAGTAAGAGCAGTGAAATCTTTATACTGTTTAAATTTAACAAATTAGAAGCAACAAAATCTTAACAATGAACTACTTTGCCTTCATCGTTACAGCATTAGTGTAGTTTATATAAGTTATTACAATGAACTACAGTTCTTATTATTTGAGTTTAAACCCCCTGCAGAAGTGAGTGGTACATGTCATATTTCCATTTTGTTTGTTGTCATGCAGGAAAAAAACATCGTTGGAGTAAGAGTGTGAAAAGCATGGACTGCTGACTTAGCACGCCAGCTTATCTGCTGAATGCAAAACTAAAACTCCCCTAACATACTGAGCCTCTGCCAAAGCGGCAATTTTCACAGTAAAACGGCTCATGGAAATCCCTTAAAATTGACAGGGCCAGCTTAGTTTTCAGCCAGCACAAAACTCTCCGCCTCAGTACGCTAGGGAACCAAGTGACGTATTGAGATCTTCGACAAATGAGCCGACATAATAAAAGAGAGATGTATTAGCTGATAAATATTCCTAAAGAGAGGATGATGTGATGGGCTAAGCAGTATAAGCCCACATCCCAACAATCCTCTTTGGCCCATACAATAGCATATAGAGCAAAAGTAAATCCTTTATGATTATGGATGTGATGTATTACAAGGCACACAGGAGGTTAAGAAAACACCGGGGGGGGGGCATTTACAGGCGTGTGGTCCACCACCTAGCCAGTCATCGTGTCACATCATGTGGGGGAGGGTGTGCATGCGTGGGGGTGGGGTATTTGTGACAACTGCCATCTGGCGCGCTGGCAATGCAGCCCATGTGACAACATGACGATGACAGCGTCAGTGTGAACAGAAGCTTTGAAGCAGCATACCGTGCAATATGTCACTCCACCTCCAAGATCGTAATTCCATCGCAAGATAATTTGGCAGGGAAACAATAAGCGAGCCGCGGCTTTCATTGCGCAGTTTGTCACTTTTTCCTTTGAGTGGATGAGCAGATCCTATCCCACAAGTCCGCCTTCGTTTTTTAATTGAATATGTCTCTCTTGTCTGCGAGCCAGTGATTTGAATATCACTCCCACTAACTGAAAGAATTTGTAAGAGCCTCTGAAATGTGCAGTGTCTCACTTAAGCTCGTGAGCCAGTGATTGGCTGATTCTGAACTCGGTTGGCAGATATTTTCTTTTCTTTTTGGGAACAGTTTTTATTATTTATCTATTCATTTCCAGTGTTGGGAGTAACGGCGTTTAAGTATAACGGCGTTACTAACGGAGTTCTTTGTCAGTAACGGAGTAATCTAATTAATTACTTTTGTCATCGTTACAACGCCGTTATCGTTATTGATAATGTAAAGTGGCGCGTTACTATAATTTGGTTGAATGAAGCGTGCGGTTGTAACAAATCACCCTGTTCAAACCCCAGGGGAAATGCTCTACGCTTTTAATTTTAAGGACACGGGCAGACTCGACCCGCTGTGTACCTTGCGCGCTGCCCGACCAAGTTATTATAAACGAAAGATCCCTGGTTGGACCGATGACCTTGTTATCGGTCTAACCCCTAATTAAATAAATATAAATATAAACAAAATTCGACACAAAAAGGTTGCGTATTATAAGTGTATTTAAACAAAACCCACATCAATCCCACATATCCCCGTGCTCGAGCCCGCAAACCATGGCGGCCCCGTAAACATAAACACGCTATTTACACACATTCAACACATCAATATTTATTTTTATATGTTTTAATTCTATGCATCATATGGCAGGCTGCAATCTATTGAGTTCAAATAAATACCAAATGTTCTAAAATACTGTATATAGTGTTTTTATTCTTCAATCAGTTAATATAAACATCTTTGACGTTAAAGATATTACAGAACGTAACAGCGTTATAAAACATGAAAAATAACGCCACAGTTACTTTGCTGAGTAACTAATTACTCTAACAATGTGGTAACGGAGTTACTAACTCAATTACTTTTTGGGAGAAGTAATTTGTAACTGTAACTAATTACTTTTTAGAAGTAACTTGACCAACACTGTTCATTTCCAACCCTCCTCCACTGGCCCCTGCTGGGAAGTCCGGTGTTCCTGCCCAAACTCGAAACTGCCACAAAGAAACATGACGGACCATCTTCATAAATCTGTATGTTCTCGGTTTCTCTCTTTACCGCATTTCTGATATCCCCACTGCACCTTGCCTGAGTCCAGCCTGTGTCCCGTATTCTTTGGCTTGAAGAAAAGAAACATATAGATGACAAGAAAGTAGAAAGAACCCTGCTCTTCCAGCAGGATGAATCATTTTAGTATGAAGCTGACAATGCTGTATTGGGGGGGCGGATGCCTAGAACCCTTGCTGCGAAGACTTGGTATCCCATGAGGCTTTGGAGTATACATGCAGAGTAAGCAAGCGCAGCCACCTGGCCCTTTCAAAAGAGGGCAGAGGCTCTGGTGTAGCTGTGGGCAAACACAGGCCGGGCACTCACTTACTCAGCTCTGCATGCAGACTCAACATGAGCGTCATCTGTGTTGCTTTCACACGTGTCAGCTGTTTAGGACTGTTACACAAACAGTAAAAGATGATGTTCATGCTAATTCTCCTTGTTACTCACAGGATTCTTAATATTGTCTCTACACAGTGACTGTGTTAAATTATTACTCTCACTTGAGAACAAGCTGTTTTGTGCTTCTTCTATAGTTTGGAAAAATAGAACCCTTGGACTTTGTAATCATTTTTTTTTTTTTTTTTTACAAGATTATCTTTAGGCGTTTTGCCTTTGGCAGTCAACAGAGGCACAAGACAGGAAACATGAGGAGAAGAAGGGCTCTGACATGCAGCAGTGGCTCCCAGTCAGATAAATCTCTGTTACACTAAAGTGCCTCAAACTAGCCCGGGAACCACGTCATGCTCAAGTTCCAGAGAGTGGTTTAATTGAAAATAAATGACTAAAATATATTTAGGGTGTGCATTCACTGCGAGGAAGTGACTTTTCCAAGCAGCACATGGAAGATTGAGAGATGTGGCTGAGGGATGTAGGCTGCAGAAATGGCAGATTAAGTCAAACCCAGAGAAACATTTGTTCCCACTGTAGCTGGAGAGCCAGAACACAATGGACTGCACAGATTGCACTAATTTATCTGCATCTGCAATAGTCTCCACTCCTCAAGGAGCTTGTTTCCACAAGATTTTCCATCCTGACTTTCGTTTTTTCCTCCAAATTTATCAACAAGGGTATCACAAAAGTCAGTGTTCCAATGCATCTCAAAGGTGTCAAGTTATTCCTCATCCAACAAGCCTCCTAGAATGACAGTGTTTTCTGATATGACCTGGTTAGGTGTGGGCACAAAGACATTATAGCACTTTGATTAGGGTTAGAGAACGACCATGATTTAGATTAAAATGACAACTTTCTTAAAGTTAGGGGACCTTGATCGTCATGGTTGCATAATTAGGCGTATGTAAGAATCGTGGAAATGATTAAAAATGACTTTTAGATGAGTTGTCCTAACGTTACTTTTCTTTGACCCATGCATCCACCTCGTCCCCTCCATAGGCAGACTTATGTCTTATGGGTTTCATTGTCACTTGAAGGATACATTGTAGAAGCATATCTACCACATTGCTTCCCTGAATTTGTTTTATCATGTAAATGTATGCAAAAAGGAAAGAAAACTTTAACTGTAAAGGTAAACTCATCGGTATCACAGTGTGAGCTGCCAGGAACTTCTCTGTAAATAACAAAATATTCCTTCAGAAACCAACTGGTCACGCA
This sequence comes from Platichthys flesus, assembly GCF_949316205.1. Lineage (NCBI taxonomy): Eukaryota > Metazoa > Chordata > Actinopteri > Pleuronectiformes > Pleuronectidae > Platichthys > Platichthys flesus. The sequence goes on along the minus strand of NC_084951.1, from coordinate 8,849,846 downwards.
GGCAGCCAATAAAAAAGTCAGGATCAGCTAAATACCCCTGTTAATTAAAAATCTTAATTACCCGTAATGATTATGTATTCATGAATATTCCCCCCAAGAGTGATTTGAAGGTTATTATTTGGCTGGAATAAAGAAAGCTTTTAATATCCCCAGAGTGTCCCTGGGAGTCCTCGCCTCAGGGAAACAACCATCTGTTTAACCCCCATCAGAGTGGGTCATTCATGTTTAGAGGGGAATTGAAAAGTGAAGGGTTCCTCAGTCTCTGCGTCTTCGAAGACATGAGCAGGCAAAACAAAAGGTTACTGCTGTACATGCACATCACCAGCAGCCAACCGACGGTTTTTCCTCAGTGTGCTTGTGCCGTCATTGTTTTAGGAAGGTGTGGGCTGTGGAATTCCCAAGGTGAGGAGCCATTTATATCACAAACCTCAGCTATTACTGAGGCTTGTAGCCACAGGCGCAACCATCTGTTGCAGCTCCTAGAAAATGGGTCAGCTGAGTGATACGGACGTGGTGTTCTGTACATCACTCAATACAAGGCCATTTCTGTGGGTGTCACTCAAACCAAAGTATTTTGTTTGTCCTTGCAGTCCTCGAGGGATTAGAGGTTTGATTCGAGGATGCGTATTTGGCAAAGCACCTAAAATATCTATTCATTGTTGTTTCTATTGTTTATGTCACCTGAAAAGAAAAACCTGCAGCTCCAATTGTCAATGGGAACAGGCGTACCAATGATACCTTTTGAGTTATTCTCTTGCATCAAAGAGCCAGGGGAGAGGATTTTACCTGAGGACCTAAAAAGCTGGAGGTCATCAAATGACCCTTCCAGGGAACTCATTACACAGTCTGCTCTCTGTGAAGAATCAATCTGAATGGCACAGCTCAGTCTCCAACAATGCTGCACAATACAAGATGTCAGTGCAAGGCAGGGAAGAAGGTCATCCTTAAAGGGAAAAGTTAGTGTGTAGAGGTTGTTTTAGTGGATGGACATGTAGTACACGGATGGACAGAGGGGGTTTGTCCTTATTATTGACTGTATATAACAATGGACAACATGACAGCGACCCAAAGGTGAAGCCAAAGCGTCTTGATCCCTCTGTGTTGACTGCAGTATCAGTCCTGAACGCAGGGGTGCAACGGGCCCCAGTGGGAGCTGTAGATGATTCTAATCATACCTCATCAAAACACCTTTAAACAAATGAAATGCAATTCAGAGTTCTTTACTCTGGGATTAGCAAAACAAAGGAGGTTGAAAATGACATTTGGAATTTCACTATTATCTTTCCATAAACTTAAACATGTTGTGTTTTACATTTTGGAGACACTGTAGGAATAAATCATTTCTTATTATTCAATTTTCAAATGTATTTTAAATGTTTTGCAGAATTGTCCTATTTGAATAGCTAAATATGATGTTGTTGGATTGGAAATTGAGGGTGTGTTTTAACAATCATTTAACCAATCACTGTTACGTGGCAATTGCTTCTCCACTTGTCTAAAAAGGTTTAAGGCAAAACTATACCAAGAGTAAAGATATGTCAGTCTGTCAATATTTTAATTATATTAATAAATGGTGTTGATAGTTATTGATTGTTTATGGTACATTTCAAGAAAAAATAGCAAAATGACAGATTTTTTCTCATGTGGTAGATTCTTTTGATTTTGTGTGTGTACATTATGGAAAATTTATCAGCAAATTATTTTCTATTAAAGTAATAATTAGTTGCAGCTCTAATAAATAGACCATCTTGGTGCAATATTGTCATCTCTAGCAAAGAGCTGAAGCATATCAGACTAGGTGGAATGTAGATTTTTCAATGTCCTTGTATATCAATCCATGTGTGCTACCGCCTGTGCGTAATCCTATCTCTATACATAACCTTTGTCTTAGATTCATGCACCTGATGTGTTCACTTTATGCCAATGAAACTCTCTCCTTTCAGAGCCAGCGCAGCGTTGAAGGTGACTTTTGATGTGTGCCCAGAAATGAGGAAACACATGAAGCTCTTACCAAAGACCGGCTTCATCCAGGCTCAATCAAGTTTTAATGCCCAACTGAAGTTCCTGCCGAGGTGAGGAAGGACACACAGATGATTCAATGATAATGGAATCACTGGAGCATTGATAATCTTGTTTTGGACTGTCAGCTTGTTAAGATTCTAGTCCACCTTCCCTCAAAGGGAAAACCGTGTCCCTCCAAAGGAGAAACAGATGTATTGAGTCAGGAGGTTGTGGCGTTCTATCCTCTGCATTTTCAAGCATCTGTGGACCTGGTTCTTTAGTGTCTTTAGAGGTGTCCGCTGCAAACAATTAACAATACACGATTACAGCACAGACGATTCTGCTTTACTGCTACTCTGGTTTAATAAAGCCTGTAGTTTTGACCATCATTTCTACTAGTTCAGTGCCAATTCTAAACCTGCCTGTTTGCTGTGCATGTGGTTGTTGCTGGTTGCAGCTTTCTTTCTGAAACTGTAAAAGTGACCTGCAGTAATGGAGTTGCAGTAAGTTACACCCTGAAGCTGCACCACCACTGCGGCACAAAGAGCTGCTCACCTGTTTCAAAGTTCAGTGAAGCTCAACTCATTACACAGAACCCCAAAGAATCAGTTATCATTGCCATGTTCATGAACGTACTGTTGTCAGGAATGACAACGTCACTTCAACGAGTCCCGGCTGCAGCTACAACACTACAGCACTAGTCAACGTTTATTTAATGTTTATCAATATAGAACATTGCATGTCCAAATCAAACCACTGCACTTCCTAGGGCCTCTACTAATACATCTGCCAAGTGTGAAGGCAATGAGATAAGGGTTGTCTGCGTTATGTGTTCCACTTACACACAGCCAGACAGAGATTTCTGGACTTATTAGATAGATCTACAAAACGTTATAATAATTTACCACTGTTGATGAGATCTGTATGCACCAGCATAAGGCTGGGTGATATTCCCAAAATGATATCATGATAGAAATTATAAAAAATCAGTCAATTTCGATTATCAACACAATGAAATGTCAAATTATTATTTCAGATGTTTACTCTTGAGTGAAGGTTCTGAATATCGATGATTTTGTTTAGGCCTTAGCAATATTTAACTGTCTGTTTCGACTTTCGTTGTATTGCTATTGATGAAAATTATATTTTGATAATTATTGATATGTTTTAACGAAAAGCTCTATTGTAGCATTACTGAAAAAATATATCCTTTTCAGTTGTACCACAGAATTTTCTTTTTAGGAGGCACCTGCGTTCATATCATCTAAAGGTTAACCCAGAGCTTGCCATAAATTACATGAAAATGCAAAATATCTCAAGAGCGATGAGCAAGTAGCTACCCAAATTGTATTAAAATAGAATATCATCTGACTGAATCTTTTCAGAAATCATTGGCAAGGATACTGCGCAGTTTATATGATAGCTTCTCTTTTTGACAAAAGAAAGCTGTGGAGTCTAGCAGAGTCACAAATGACAGCAATCAGCCAGCCGGTAGAGAAGAGTTGCCACACAAAACCTGTTCTCTGAGTGCAGCGGCACAAAGGCTTCTGACAATGGTTCAGAATGACTTTGAAGGACATGGTAATTCTTTCAACAATAATATCGGCTCTATATTTAGACAGCAGGAGAGGCAGGAGTTGAGCTGCCAGGAGAGCCGACCGGGGACCCCCAGGGCAGATGTGAGAGGCGTGCAGTATGTAAAGCCTCAGCGTGGGTGCTAGTATTCCTCTGCCCACCCTCCAGTTTTTTTCCCTCCACAGTTCAGCAACTTTGTGTATTGATAGCTGATGAGAAAAAATACATTTTTTTTGTACATGACTTCTGGGGAATGCAGGGGTCACGTTCAGTCATGGGGCAGGAGGAGATAGTGGGGAAATGCCAGTAATCTGCCTTAGTGAATCAGCAGAGGTTTTAATGCAAGGATTAGAGGACAGCATTACTCGTGCTGCTGCTAAGATGGTGCCACGCTCACGAGCACTAACACAGCTACCACCCCCTCCCTACTCCCTCCGTATCACACGTTTCACACTTTATCACACTCTCCGTCCCTCTCTCTTTCTTTTCTTGGCCTCTCACCTCGTTGCTTAATTATACCCTTTTGGTTTTCTCAATCTCCCATGTTCTCTGTCTCTGTGCTTTTCCACCCTGCCTCTGACTGAATCTATTCTGCCTCTCTCTGTTATTCTCAAACTGCTCTCATCCCTCCATGCATCCACCATCCAACCGCCGCTTATATGGCTGGCCCTGATTCTGCTTACATAACCTAGGACACCAGACCCAGTTCCCTGTGCTCTCATTTGCAACATTGTTCTTCTCAAAGGATAGTTCCAGTTCGTTATTCTTAACTGGTGTAGTTTTAGCCCCCAGGTTTGTCTGTGATTATATAAACATCATCAGCACACCAAGTTAATGACTGAGATACTGATACAAAGTGAAAACTCCATGATCAAAACCAAAACTCTCCTTATCAGGAGGCAAAGTCCAGGGAATGAGTTCATAGTCATGACACATCTCCTCTGTTCATTATTTTTATTTCTTTAGCAATTTTTTACTTTTGGAAATATGCATATATGATTTCAATTAAAGATAGGGAAAAAAACGCAACTTGGGAAATGAGCAAAGTGATTTTTATTGTGCAGCGGTTGGAATATTTCTTTTACAGATCAGATGACTCTTTGATGATTCTGGATATAGCAGATATATTTAACATGTATATGTAAAAAACAGTGATAAGGTTTGTTGGCTTACTTTCTAAAGATTTACAGGGATTTATCCTGCCCAGAGCCTCCAACGATTTGTCTCACCCACCGCAGGAGATCCATACAAATCATGCACAAACCATACATGTCAGGAAGATGTGTCGCCCTCTGTGTCATCTCTGTCACGGTTGGAATTCGCCTTCCAATCTGTTGATTTTTGGAAGGTTTGCTTTTTTTAACGCAGCGGCAGCAGCAGCAGCAGCAGCAGTGTGTCATTTAAAATGGCACTGCCAGGTCTCCCTAGTCAGAGCCTGGGATTGAATGTCCAAAATCCTCATTAGCAGCCCTGCTTTCCCTCTCACTGTGTGTCACCCACAGACACACTCACACGTTAAACCTCGGTTCTGAAATGACTCACTGCTCTCAGCTTTCACACAGGTGTTTGCTTCTTGCCTTCCCTCCTCTGGCACATCCTTGCTTCCTACTGTGGAGGATTGCGCTCAACATGCCCACAACCTCCACTGTCTCTCCTTCGCTTCATCCCTCACTGCCTTCTGTCTTCCTCCACTTTTATTTGTCACCATACGGCCCACATGTTTCCCTCACATATCCACAGCTATTGTTCCATTCTCTACATAATCCCCTCCACGGTATCGAGGCCAGTGGTTCACACTGGTTTGTGATCTTGTTCAGCAAACAGGGATGTTGCTTAGTTACACTCGGATGAAGACAGACTTAACGTTACTTTTACCTAACATTGGACTCATGTTCATTGTGTTTTAATTGTCAGTTTCTGTTTACAACATGATATTATTTAGTTACATTTTTTCATTTACAGTTTTCAGACATGGAGGAAACATCGGTGGACATATAAGCTATATCCTGGAGTGGTTAATGTTTTTAGTGACAAGTGACTAAATCTGACAGTTTAGGAAATTTGTATTTCTCAGTTATGCTGTACATCACATCAGACATTATTGCACTGCACTGAAAAACAAGGTGATGGAATTAGCATCATGGTGCATTATTATTACTCATATGAGCTATGTTACCTATGTGATCAGCTAACTTGGCTTTTGAACATTTTCCTAGTTTACTAGTTCATACAATCATAAACCATCCTTCCAGCGTTAAGTAAAACATCCGGCATGTGGAGAATTTCAGTTTAACAGATTTTAAAACAGACAATTTGTGTCTTATTTTGCTGTGTGGACCTGATGACTAGATCATTAGAATAGGATTGCTTGAATGAACAGTTTAGGTGTAATCTCTGGAGAGCGAGCTGTGTGTCCCGGCCCAGTGGTTCCAGCTGATAAGAGGGAGATTACAGGGATGATTTACCACAGATTAAACCAGCGGCTCTTCCGGTGCTGTCACTTCCAGATCACCACTCACGCCATTGCCTGAAACTTTAATGAAGCTGCAATTTGCAGAACAACTGGCTAAAAACAAAACTCGATTGGTTTACAGGATTCTTAAGATTTGTTTTTGTCCTCACTGACTGGAGGTTTTATGTTAATCCACATCGACATTATGTCAAATCGAGGTGAAATTCAAACTGGAGCCTTTATTGAAAAGGATTTTTATATTTTTGTAAATATGTATGTGTGATTTTTTGTATCTTTTTGGCTCTTATCTACCTGAAGTACTTAACCTTCTACTTAACCCACATCAAACACTTCCTAATCTGATAAAAAAAAATCCTTATGGTGCTCTCATGTATTATATGTGCTCATCGTTATTATCACTTCAATTTCTTAACAGATGGAAGTGTAGATAAGGTTGATCTGCCCAAATATTTCAATAGTTCTTGGTCAAATCCTTTACACATCACAGCTCTCTGACTACAACAACTATCTCCATTTTACTATGTCCTCCTCCTCCTACTATGTCAGAAGTATCATTAAAGAGCACGGAGGAGAATTACTTTTGGATGAGGCTGTGGATAATCTGGCAACGGAGAGGACGAGCACACGAGTAAATCTGTGCAGGACTCCGACAAATCTGAAACCCCATCCATCCGCAAATTCTCCCGAGCATATGGCCTGTCGACGTCCCACCAGGCTTTTCCACTCCGCCCTGCCAAGCTAATTCAAGAGTGACTCTCCAGCAGCGATTCTATTAGCAGTCAGAACAAGAGTGGGTCCTTAAATACACCCTCTGTGCTCATTGGTCAAGCTACAGAGGGAAACAAACACTTTTTTTCCATTACGGTACTCGTCTTCTTAGATTTAAGGATTTAATTTGTGAGGAAGTGGCCAATCTAGCTTGGAGTCTTTCAGGGTGTCGGAGCAGGTCAGCGTGTTTACAGTCGTCTGCAGCAACGAGGCCTGGGAAAACATGGAGGCAAACCTCTCCTCGAACCTGAAGCTGACAGATCTGTTGAAGGCCAGGCTTGGTTTGTTGCGCTTTGAAAGAAGGAAAACACGCTGACAACTGGAGAGCTTTAAAACCACTGACATTTACGGTATTAGCTCTCAAACCTTCAGCCAGCATAAAGAGCGTGAAGAGAGAAAGACAGAGAAGACAGCTGATAAGAGAGAAAGAGAGGAGGGAGTAGCAGGGAGAAAAAAAAAAGAGAAGGATGGAGGGAAAGTGAGCAAGCAGGAGGAGGGGCTGGATTTCTACCACAAACTGCATTTGACCAGTTTGACCAGTGTTTACATGATAATAGGCCACACGTACATATAGACCATGCATACTGGTTATATTATCACGTAAGAAGCTCTGAACACTGGACGATACTGAGATCCTGAAGTTTTACATAAGCCTGTGCATGACTACCGGGCCTCTTTGAATCATACTTACGTCTCTGCCATCACCATGGCTACAACCTACACTAGTGTGGAGGCGCACTCCACATCTCTCTCCTGCTTACCCTGGCAAGCCGATCCTGCAGACGTGGGTTAAAGTAAAGTAATGGGTGTTCAGGGTCCGCATTTTTAACTTCCTTTGAAAAGCTCGACAGTGGCTCGTAGCTTTTGACTGCCTGTATCTGAATAATATGAGCAACCTTTGAAATGACTGTTTGTTTTCAACCTCTAATTGGTCGTCTTTGCCCTCCTCTGTACGTGATGTAAAGCTGAAGCAGTGTTCTTGACAAAAGGCCACTTTGCATAATCGTGCATGCTCTTACATTATCAGTTTTTTTCCTCTCTCACAGACTTTCCTTGTCCAAAGATGCCCCGAAGTACTTTGACAGTGATACAGGAGTCCTGGAGGTTCCAATGACAGTGCAAGTAGCAGGCCAGGTATGCATCGTACTCTACACTGTGTACAGTCAGTGTATTTTACAGTACAGCTCTCTGTGATCCTGTAAACAGTGTACCTATCCTGCCATACAGGGCTTGTGTCCTACTTGGTCCCTCACAGAAACCGACTCACTGAAGGTTGCAACATTGGTAACAAGCTAAAATTATCTCCAACCTCCAAGGCCCAGTTAGTCCATGGGCATCAATAAGCAGAGCGTAAAGGTCATTTCACATTGTTTTACTGAAAATGTCTCCAGAAGCACTGACGATGGGAGGTAACTGTGAAGGAATTTACAGTGTGTGTTATTCTCTTATTCCATCACGGACATGTTACATGTTAAAATGCATTCCTATTGTTCTGTTGTTTTTACTAAATGTCATGCTAAGCTCTTACGGAATGAGGGATACGATTTCATAATTCCTTCACATATTGCCTGTATCGTTATTGGTCAATGCCTGGCAATGGAGTCCCCTCAGATAAAGAAGACATGATACTCACTAGAGTCCCTAATATTAATACTTAGATTTTTTTTACGGACATCAAAGTTTCCTGCTGAAACAAGTCGTAAAAAAGGGTTTGTGCTTCAGAAATTCTCTGTCTCTATAGTAAAAAATCATTTATCACATAAAATGTTTGTAGAGAAGTTAGTTCACAACTCCCAAGGCTCATTTTGGTATGAAACAGTCAACCAATGACCTGTTACCATGGTAACAATCATGCTTTCTAGAAAACTGGTAACCTAAACTGCAGTTTAAATTAATCACTTTGAGATCTGGGGTAAATCTCGGAAGCTTCGGCTTCAGTCTTTTTCTGTCTTTTGTTTACAACTGCAACAAGGATCCACCTCTTTGCACCAGTTGCTCTATACTGACATCATCGTTGTTCCTCTCAACAGCTACGAATCAAAATATCTTCTTAAGGGTGCAGCTTGTATTTTGAAATATGAAAACAATCAAATCCAGAAATCCTTGAAGTGGAAAATCAAATCCTGAAAACAGCCGAATTCCTTTAGCTTGTCAGCTGCAGCTTTTGTTAAAAAACACAAACAACAGCTGCTTAAACATTTGTGTTGCATCAATGCCAGTCCTCTTTCTCAGTAAATTTAAATCTGGTGCATCTTCGTGCCATATTGTCACCGCCTCGCCCCCTGTCCACCCCCTTTTCCCTTTCCCTACGAGGATGAGGAGAGGGAGGGGAGGGGCGTGTGGGGGTGGGTGAGGGAGCCAAAAGATTGGGCCAGGATGCTCCTGTGGAGCACTAAAGCTGTCACCCCTACCCCAGGCCCTGAGCTCCTGGCATTTGGAAACATGCGAACATACACACACACACGCACACACACACTGTTGTATGGTCACCAGACGACACAGCAGCAATGGTGCAGACACCAGTAAACCAGGTCATCTGCTGAGCACTGACACAATTCTAGAAGACGTCATCTTGACTAGATGATCCACTTCTCACAAAATCCTAGGATTATTTAGTTTTCTATAAATATATGATTTACTCAAAGGAGTAAATTAACCTAGTGATCCTGAACAAACCTTACAGGGACCAAACCAACACACACACACACACTGTTGTATGGTCACCAGACGACACAGCAGCAATGGTGCAGACACCAGTAAACCAGGTCATCTGCTGAGCACTGACACGATTCTAGAAGACGTCATCTTGACTAGATGATCCACTTCTCACAAAATCCTAGGATTATTTAGTTTTCTATAAATATATGATTTACTCAAAGGAGTAAATTAACCTAGTGATCCTGAACAAACCTTACAGGGACCAAACCAACACACACACACACACTTGCGTACCAGCCGCTCAATGATGGAGGATGACTAAACTGGCCTTGTCTTAAACATTGATATCGCTTATTTAATACAATTAAAGTGCATATATTTATGAAATCACGGAGGTAAAAAGTCTTAATTTTTTATAAGAGGAACACCAGCTCATCCTCGTGCCATGTCCTTTGTTCTCCTTTCAGTTATTTTCCTTCAGTCTGAATGATGTGAAAATGTATAATTAAGATTTTAGATGTGATACCAGTGCACAGACGATTTCAGAACAGACACTGGAACCATGTTATGCAGCGTAAATTCAAAACATCCTGATTTACACACATTCTCATGTTGGTTGGATAAAATAAAGAGAACCCCTATTAAATGCAGGTCTGTAAAGATGCTTGTTGTTTGTGTGTTCAGGTGCAGCCTGTCCATTTCACAGTGCAGGCAGTGGTGACCTGCACAGACCTGCGGTTCGAGCCCACGGAGGTGGACTTTGGCTACTGTTCCGTTTTCCATTCGGTCAGGAGCCGTGTTCGCCTCTCCAACCTGTCCCTGCTGCCACAGGAGTTTGGCTTCCTGGGAGTTCCAGAGGTACTGCATTAATAACACCAGCTTCTATGATTTCAGTTTGCAGTTGTATAAATTTTATCTTCCTGGGTTAAATGTGTTGTATGCAGCACAGTAACCTGAATCCAGACACTGTTCACTGAAAACTACAATATGGAGATGTGTCGAGTATGTTCAGTGCTAGCTTCACCCATCCTGTCACTAGTTTTAATCTTAAACATTACCCTTTGATTTTGAGCTGTTTTTGATTGTGTGTTCCCACATTACAGTTTATTGAGGTCCAGCCAAATGATGGCTTTGGTACTCTGCTCCCTCAAGAAACCCTGGACCTTGATCTGATTTTAAGTGCCAACGAAGCCAGAGAGTACAACTTCCAGCTCACCTGCAAGACTGAAATTAACAGGTTCACTTGTATCCTTTATATAATTGGTTTGATTGCTGTCTGATTTATTAATTGATTAAATGATATGTTTGTCAATTAATTACTAAACATTTTCTTTTCCTTTTTGCATCAGAGATTTCCTGCTGTCTTGCCGAGCAGTGGGTGTCCGCCCTCCCCTTGAGCTATCCCATTCTCTGATCCAGTTTAGAGCCACGGCCCTTTGTGGCAACTCCCAAGCCATAATTTACCTCACAAACCCTCACGCCAACCGTAACCAGTCCAAACAACCAGTAACGCCAGTGGTCAGGGATGTCACGACTCCTGAAAGACCCAGGCTGTTCTCCTTCACCCTACCCAAGGATTCGGACATCAGCATCACACCTGCAGCAGGACGTCTGCTCCCCGGACAGGTGGAGTAAACCCATCTTGTGTTTACCTTTATGTTTAAGGGACATTCCAGAGATTTTATAACTAAATAGCAGATTGATCGACAACAGAAACACAACCTATTATTTTGTAATCAAACTAAACCTTGGAATATGAAGTAATCTGGTAATGTCCTATTATGACATTTTGCCACAGATATGTAACTATCACAAAACTCACAGATCTCAGAGGGAAGATGTTGCTGTTCAGTTTAATTCAATGGAGTTGTAAATAGTTACAGTGAGACAAACAAGCTTCTCAGCTGCGCCTGACTCACATCACAGGATTTCATAGTGTAACACCGCACTCTACTGGACGCCTGATGGAAGTGAACAAGTTCTCATTCTTTTGCATCTTCTGTGCATCAATATCAATTAGTACAGAACACAAAAAGAAAAATAATGAATCAAAATGTGATATTCATCAGACACTTTGAACATCTTTGCAGTTTACTTGCTCTGGATTGTAGTTGAAGTCTCTACCTTGTTTATAGAAAATATTTATTGATTGTATTCATATTTTCCAAACTGATCACAGAGGCCCACAGGGAGAAATCCAGTAAATACTGTGACTGTGCAACAGGGTGATTATAAATCTCAATCCACTTGATGTGGTTCACGTTATATGAGAAACCCTGGAACACACTGCCCTAAAAGTAATTTAGACCTCGTATGGATCAGAGTAGATTAAAATCACCATGGTTTAAGAATACCGCAATCTGAATGTCATTCTTCAGTTTCCTGAAAATGTGTACAAAACAAAACACAATACTGATCACCACGTCCTTCAAACAATTAGTGTGAGCGATTAACCACATCAGTGGTATCCAACACGATGCCCGCAAGCATCTGGTCGCTAAAAGGCAGCCAATGAGTTCCCGCAAGGCAGTTCTAAAATTAGCAGCATAGTCACTAGAAGAACTTTTTTAGAATTCTAAAATAAGTTAACATCGCACAGATTTTAATTGTTTTCAATTAAGCTTTTCTTTATGGTGTTGCGTGGTAAGTACCGTCAGCCTTAATGTTAAGATTAGGTTAAGGGCTTAGTGCAAAATATGGGGGTCTCTGAAAGCCTCAATAGAAAAATTCTGGGGGGGCTCTGGAAAAAAGGTTTTGGGAATTAATTGCCACCTACTATGTTCCATATAAGGTAGCCAGGGTTTCCACTATGTTTATTTTGCAGGGGCAGCCTGTTGCTGCTTCCTGATTGGGGCAGACACACAGGTACAAGGTATCCTTGTACCGTGCTGTGTGACCCTGCCGCAAGTCATCCCTCTGACCTGTGCTCACTTTGCACAATAAACATCAACACTAATCCGAATTATTAGGACCTGAACAGTACTGAAATTGCCTTTGAGTTTGTTTTATTAGCTTGAGAATTTATGAGACGTGTATTTAAACAGTTTGTCCACACGCAGTTCTCCTGCCACACACAACATGAGACTAGACGTGACATGCACGATCCGGACACATAATCCGACATCATTGATTACTTACTCAATCCATGTGATGTTCAGTTTGTGTGAAGAGGGACAGAGACGGGCAGACACACATACAAAGTCCTACGGGCAAAAGAGAAGTTCTTCCAGCAGATAATCTTTTTTACTTAATTGTTGCAGAAGAAGTGCTGCACCGCTTATCCAGGAATATAAATATGAAACGCATTTTTTTTAAATTGATTTTAAAAGTTGAATTGTTGCCTTAGTCTGCAGGCAACAATTTTACAAAACCACAGCACGCTAAGTATGTTAATATTTGATAGTCTGGAACATTATATATATTGAAAGTATCCCTCTCTACCCTTCAGGTAGCTTTCAGTCCTAAAGAGGTCAGTGATCCCTTACATGCGACCATCTCTCCTCTCACCAGAGATGCAAGGTTCAGGTGACGTTCCGACCCAGACTGTTGGAGCAAGATATCAGAGAAGAGGCGCTGCGTGTTCTCCAGCGAGCCAAGCTGCTCCGCCAGAAGGAGCTGGAGATGAAGAGACTCACTGAACAGGAGGTAACTTCAAACACACATCCACATCCACTCTACTGACCCCCTCTGCTGGTGAGAGATGTTTGAAACGTGGACACCCTTCCCCAGTCTGCAGAATTCTTAAAATCTCTTTCATAACCACACCCGCACATCGATTTTAACAGTTGTCTGAACCCATCAGTCATGTTTATGTCTGTGATGTAAGACTAAAAAGGAGATCCCAGTGGAATCCGCCAAAGGAAAAAAATCACCTGCAAATCGAAAGCACAGCAAGAAGCCAGATGAGCCAAAGAGAGACCAACAATCAGAATCACCAAATCCTCTGGACATACAGCCAGGGTAGGAGTTTCTTTTGTCTTAGCCCTCACCTTTTTATCAAACTTTATTTGGAAAACATGTCTAGATTGCTGAAGGGAATGGCCTGTGACGTAAAATATCATTAATACATATTCTATTGCCAAAAATCAAAGATTAGGTCTGCATATAGAGAATAAATTATTCTTAAGGAAATATCTTTCACAGGCTCCCTGAAGGCCTGTCTCTGTAAGTAGGCTATAACCAATTAATAACTTGGTTAGAAGTCTCAAATCCAACAACACTGAAATATACATTACACACAAAGCTTTTACTTGTTCTACTTTACTAGTCTCTCTTCTGCCAAAGCATAAGTGGATTCATCAGCATTCCCTCTTCTCTTGGTTTGCACTGATCACACCATAAACACTGCCGCGTCTCAGCTGAGCTGCAAAACCTTGAAGAAAAGGATTTCCTTGTGCAAACTTTAAGGAGTGCTTGTTGATTTATTTAAACGTGTGGGGTCTTTCGCTTCTAGGTCAGAGCATTATGAGCAGGCCAGGGCTTCTCTGCTCTGCTCCGTAACTCAGCGCTGGAGCGACTTCATCGTTCCCTGCTTCGTATCAGATGGAGACCAACCTGACGACGACAGACAGGCCCCACCGACATGGAGGTAACACATGGAGTCCACCTCCGCACATAGGAAACATGTCAGCCCAGGGAAGTTTCCGAACTAGACCGAGAATAGTCAGGAATAGACAACATGTTGTTTTGAACACACTCTTGTTCAAAATTAAAAATAATAAGACAGATACACAAGTTTTATTAAGGCATGTGACTTGGTGAGCTTTAGTGGGAGGTGTTCTTTCATACCAGAGGAAGAAAAGTTGAAGAATTGAAATATGCTGTACAGATATGAAACTGGTATCAATGGCCCTCATTCACCAAGAGCGAGAGACCAGGAACAGTTGTGTAACCATAACACTTTTGAGGTCTGTCAGTCACGTTGTTATAATGAAAATAATAATTATAATCTTCAATTGTACCCCGGGATAATCAGGTGTTTCAGCCTTTTTTTAATCGCAATAAGGTTATAGCTGTATCTGAGGGTTAACTGAGGCTGAAGGTAAATCTGACTGGCTAGTGGCTCGTATGGCAGTGCTATGAAAGCCATGTGGCTCGCTCAGTAGATCAGACGTCATTACCTCTATGCCTTTCTAATACCAACTCTCATAGGCACAAGAGTCAGATGATGTCCTATTTAAGAAACTACACCAAATGTGGTTGCAATAAAAGTCAGACAAAAGGAATAAAGGGGCTAAACAGCACAGTAGCAGACGATTAAAGATAGGAAGTGAGATGGAGAATCTAATCTCGTCAGGCAGGGAGTTCCGGAGCCTCGGGCCCTGAGAGAGAAAGCATTTTAAACAAGCTGCAAACGAGTTACTTTGGTATAAAGTGCATTGGAATAGTCCAGGCGGGGAAAGACAGAAGCATGTGTTATCTTTTCTATGTCAGGGAGAGATAGAACTGATTTATTTTTGGCAATATTTCGTAGATGGAAGTAGCATCTTAAAATCAGTTTTGGAATCGAATGTGACACCTAGATTTTTAGTTGTTGTTTTGATATTGGTTGCCAGGGGGCATATTACATATGTTTTATTCCCATGGTCATCAGGTATGTATGAATTCATACCTGAATTTCCACTCCGAGCTCACCAAACATATGATCCCGACAACTTTTGATTAAGTTTAATTAGAAAATCTTTTACCCAAATCAACTATATGAATCTGTGTCGATCAGCATGAAAACAAGAATTCTCCCGACTCCATCTGCTTGAATGAAGTGTGAGCTATTATCTACATTGCTGATTTCATAGCTTGTCATGTCCCAACATCTCCTCAGTGCCTTCAACACGCTCTACTTGAAGCTGCAGTGTCCTGCTGTCAGGCCCTCTCTAGTGGTGATTTCCAACAACGGACACAGCGTCATAGACTTCCACCAGGTGGCAGTGGGTGAGTCATTCTGAATGTTTGTGTGACTCAATGGTTCTTCACACACCTCGAACCCCTTTTTGTATTTGTGTCTTCTGCTTTTAGGACAGAGGGTGTTGAAGAAGTTTACAGTTCAGAACATTTCCAATGAACCTCTGGATGTATCCTTTCTGCAGAACCAGAGCTCAAGTGCAAATAGATTTAACATCTGCTAATGCATTAACATTTCGGCTTCATTTTAGCCTCAATCTTAGATACTCTGATTTTATTTCAGACTTTCTGCTCTAACATTTTATCTACTTCCGTAAAACTGGGTTGATTCCTGATCAAAATGACTTTGTGTGGTGCTAATCCATTTGTCTTTTACAGTTTCACTATTTCAAAGAGGTTATGCCAAATACATGAATGACTTCATGCAACAAGGGAAAGTTTTAAAAACATCTTTCTGCAGATAGAATGTAGTGTGAGTTTTGTGGTTCCCAATCAATATATAAGAGGATCTGTTCACCCAAAAATCTAAGAACTTACTTTACTGTAAATATTCACCACCACACAGTTTGTTACAGTGTGTACAGTCCAGCTGACAAACAAACCAACTAACAACCAAGCAAACAAACGCACAGGGGCGAAAACATAACCTCTTTGGCACAAGTCAATATTAATAAATAATAATGATGACCCTTCACAGCTCTTTTCTTTGACCATATACAAGCTGAGGACGTCCCTGCTGGACATACATGGACCAATCTCTCTCCTCAATGCTCTCAGATGCATTAGACCAGGAGGAAAACACACTCTGTTGTTTGCCTTCAGTCCAGAACAGGAGAAAACGGTGGGTAGGAATTCATTGTGAAGCACTGGTTAATTGCTGAATTCTAACAAACAGTTCACACACTGTATATCACCAGTGTGTCACACTTCTCAACAATAATGAATGACCCAGACGTCAAGAAGTTAATTATTCAAAATTAGTACACTTAATACAATAGTGAATATTAAGACCCTACCCACCCCACTTCCTTTATTCTCCAGTACTGTGAGACTCTGGACATCTGTGACCATAAAATGAGCCTGGAGGTGACACTGCGTGGGGAGGGCGTGGTCCCCGATGTCACCTCGTCCCACCCTGGAGGTCTTTTGGACTTCGGCTGTGTGTTGGAGAAGGAGAGCACCTCACAGGTCGTAAAGGTCAGTCGAGAGTAGGAGTGTAAGAACATGATTAATAACAGAACTGTGAGGCCGTTATGCATCGATTGCGTGGCATCACTTTGCATCCTTGGTAACAACATTGAGCTTGGTTTTGTCTGCAGCTGCACAACAACTCTGCCGTGGAGGTGGGTTTCAGGGTGCTGCTTGCTAGTCTGTCTCCCCCCCGGCCTCAGAGTGCCGCGGAAATTGTGGCCGTCATGCTGGGTGACTACACAGACTCTGAGGTCCGGCCCATTGTGGGTAAGCTGAAATGAAGCTGTACGCTAAGATTGTAGTATAATGTACTGTATGGATACAGACAGTTTGTGTGGTACAAATAGCATTACAATCATTAAATAGCATTTAGCTATACTTTACTTGTTGTACTGCTTATACTGTATGTTTCTGTAGCATAACAAGCTTCCCTTTACATGATTTACCTGACTTACATGGTTAATACAATTTTAAGTTGACCAGTCAAGCCATCCAGGCCGATATATTGGTTAGTGCAGGTTTATTGCAGATAGTATCAGTGTATATGTCAGTGGGTCAGTGAGATGATTTCCCAGCTGTAAAATCTTCCACTCAGTATTCATCTTGGTCATATTAATGAAAACTGAAAAGAGGTTTTTTTTGTACAAAAATACTATAAACGGCAATGTATCTTTTGTATGTTATAAAGGAACCCAGAACTACAGTGGGCAAAGTGTGTTTAGTGCAGGTCCAGTAAAGGGCAACATTGCTCCAGGACAGAGTCAGGACATCACTGTCACATTCCAGCCTGACCACCAGTCTGTCAAATATTCTGACGAACTCACCATACATCTCATGAACAAGGTCAGTAATAATAACACACACACACACACACACACACACCGTTTAAGCATTTCTTGCATCTCTTTACACAACTTGACCTTGGCCTTCATCACTGGTTGTAAAAGTCATCACTTGGCCCAGGCTGTCTGCTCGGTACCATCTAGAGTGCACCTGTATGTTCTCTACTCTCTCTGGTCTTCATGATATAACAACCTCACCACTGTGTCATTTCTGCCCCTCAGACTGAAGTGTGTGTGATGGATCTGAAGGGGGCCGCCTCCTCGAACAACATGTATCTACACGGAGGAGATGTCCTGAACGTGCCCTTTGAACCCCTCCTCCTTCCACTGACACCCAGTCAAGCTCAGCCCAAAGGTAGCAAAGCCTCCATCTCCCTAACTTCTTCCCCTCTGCTAATGTTTTACTGGAACACAAAGTCAGTTTGAACGAGCTCTGGAAATGATCTGTGAAAATTGATTCTAGCTTCAACCTCAGCACGTTATCTCAGTTATTGACTCTTCAACAAGAGAGGAAAGTCAGGCAGGGAAACTAAAGACCCTGGATCTATGAAGATGACAAAAAACTCCCTGACACATTCCATGATTTATGCAAGCAAGGCCAGAACCTGAGAAGTAGTAATATATGCTAATCGTTGCATGCTGACAGCACTTAGGCTCAATACCAGCAGTCAGATACAATTCCACCACAGAGGCTATGTGTGAGAATAGGCCCACCTGCTTCACAAGGCTATTGTGAGTTTTACTAAATCAGACAGATGTTGGTTGGTGCATTAAAATCACATCAGCGACTGGATGAGACGTTCAAGCTCTGCTGATTGTGTCAAAGACACAAGGCTCCTGCAGGAAGATGTAATGTTGAATGTTAATGACACCCAGCAAAACTAGCTTCAGTGAAGTTTGTATATTTGCAGTTTTTTAAAGAAAGATGATACTATAGGACAATGTGTTTTAATTCTCCTTGACTATACACTTTGTATCTTTGGTGTTTTGCATAATCATGTAGGCTTATATCTGCCCCTTGTCTGAAAATGTAAACACTTATATTTAGGTATCTCGGTAATGTAATGTTTAATGTAAGGGATGTAATCGATCACAGTAGTGAAGCCATGTTCAAGGTCAGTGGTGTTGTAAGCTAAATGCTAACATAGCATGCCGACATGTTACTACTTAGGCTGTAATGTTCTGAAAATGCTTTGAGAATATTTAAAGCAAAGTGTTTGGACTAATTATAATGTTGACCTGATGATAGCGCTGTTTAGAAAGTCTGTGTCAATTACAACCAAATCCCATCTGATCTAGTAGTTGATCAGTTGTCGACAAAAATATGAACTGACAGATTCATTTTGCGATCACTAGAGCCGAGCCACTAGCACTGCATTCAAAGTTATAAATCAGGTCACTATAAAACTCACTCCGAGAGAAGTTAAAGTCTGTGTGACTTAAATGTGGTAAAAGTGCTGACATGACCCTGTTTCTATCTAGATGAGTCAGAGGGGAGTTCAGAACCCCGCTTCACGGTGCTGGTGACCCTAAGGGCACGCTGCAGCGGGGGTGCCATCACGCCGGCAGTCAGGGAGCTGCAGGTGGGCTGCATCAGCTCCAATAAGAAGGTACTCTGACTGCATGAGGAACCACAGAGCCAATAGACAAACTGCCAAGTGAACTGACATGTGTCGTAGGAGGGTTGATAGCTTATTTCAGGGAGGAATGAACATCACACATACTTGAAGGTTCAGTGTGTAAGATTTAGGGGAAAAGGATCCTTTGGCAGAAATGAAATATACAATAATCGTTTAATCAATCTAACCCTTTTGTTTTCTTTACCCTCAAATGGCCCCTTTATATTTAAATACTTTATATTTCCATTAGGAGCGGGTCCTCTCTTTGGAGGCCGCCATGTTATTTACAGGAGCCCAAAGTGGACAAACTAAACACCATTTGAGTTTTTAGGACAACTGAAGGCTACCACAGGTTCATGTTTGGAAGGGGAGGGTGAGGTGAGGGATGTTCATGCTGCCTCTAGGTTGTTTCATTGTCTCTAAGATCATTGTACCATTTCTTTGCAGAGTGGTGAGTTTTACTTGGATAATGTGGCGTCCCTTCAGCAACAGGGCTTCAGCATAGAGCCCAGCAAAGGCACAGTGGAGGCAGGCCACACACGCACCATCAAGGTCACATGGATCCCTCATAGTGGACACAAGGTGAGAAGGAGACCATTTCCTTTCCTGCATTATTTACAGAAGCCAGTGCATAAAAACGTCCTAGCATAAGTCAGTAAAAAGTTTAAACTGTGTCAGTTGGGATTTGATGGCAAATGTGGACTTCTTACCTGCTGCATATAAAATGTGATGCTTGATGATGAATTGAATCGATGATTACATAAGTCAAAGAATCTTTAGGTAATATCTTTGCCGATCTCCAACATTTTTTTTTGCTCATTCTACAAAAAGAACAATAGGTTTTCGATCAAATAAATATTTGTAAACTATAATAATGTGTAAATCCTCAACCTTCTAAATTCTGTGTCAAGATTTGCTACCTTTAACTTAACTATTTGTTTGTGCATACTCTCCGCTCACCAATTGTTTGTTTGTTTGTGTGTGTGTGTGTGTGTCTGTGTGTGTGTGTGTGTGTGTGTGTGTGTGTGTGTGTGTGTGTGTGTGTGTGTGTGTGTGTGTGTGTGTGTGTGTGTGTGTGTGTGTGTGTGTGTGTGTGTGTGTGTGTATGTGTGTGTACGTGCAACACCATTCAGCCCTATGAGGTGGTGCAGACATGTGTGCCTCTTACTGTTAAGGGGGATGAGAAGCAGGTTTACAGAGTCACCTTGATGGCTTTTGTCTCCCACACTGCTGACTGACCTCTGCTGCAGCTGGATGACGTCCAAATGGGGAGATCTGGTCCCACACGCACACTGGAACTATACACAGATATGCCATATACTGTATATTCAGTGCATGTATGTGAATTCCCTATTTGACATAAATAAAAAATGAAAGGCAGTAAGAATTGTCTGGGAATTTAATTTGAACCATTTCATTCTACCACACAGTCACAGTGTGAACTAGATCCTCATTGTGTTAAACTTGACAGCAACACAAAGTAGAAGATACAGTTATTAGAAATGTTGATGATTAACATCCTGAATTACTGTAAAGCCGTGGGGATCACAACACTCCACTTAAGGACAAAGCTTTAGTGGTTTTTGACATTTTTGCTAGTTTTCTTACAGACTAGATGTTTCAGATGGTAGAGGAGCAGAGCTTCAGGTTACTTTTCACCATTTCACGCACTCGACTGCATGAACCTAATTCCGCCACCAGAGGGTGCATGTGATGCCCACTAGACCCCTGGTTAATGTAGTGTCAACTGATGGAAACCAGCAGATGTGTAAAGTGCATACTGTAACTTTGCTAGTACTGTACACATGAAGTGATGGAGACAGAGTTCAGCCTGAGGTCAAACAAAGTGTTGCCTTTGAACTAGAATGTGAATTAATGCATTTAATAATTAATGATTCATTCATTCATTCGTTATAAAAGCAAATTAAATTGTAGCCTGTTGATCAGGACGTACTGGTAAGTTTGTATCAGCAGCAATCTGGAGCCAGTAGCTATGTAGTAGGCCGACACTTATAATGATTATTTACATATCAGCTATATTGTATCAATGTTTCGACTTTGATTATTCACCAAATAAGTACATGACCTGTAAATTAGCTCATCGACTTTCCTGTTTTCTCTGCATGTTCTATATAAATCACTCAAACGAAAGTTTTCCACTGGCACTCGTCAAATGTTTTTAAAAGGGAAAAGGCAGTGAAGGAGCCATCTTAGCATTATTGAAGTGTCAGCTAAACACCCCAAAGGTTTAAGGTAGATTTTTAGGTTTTCAGAATCGGTTACACAGTAAATATTCTCTCACATCACACTGGAACCTCTTGTGGATTAAACCTACTGGTCAATGTCTGACTTTTAGTGGAGATCAGAACAGTTTCCAACAGATTTTAGACAGTATGGAGAGAATATAATATTATAATCCCTCACATCCAGAGGACCTGGAAAAAGCACAGAGCAGCACAAGATATATGCACTTACAGGTTCCTGCCACTGGGAGGCCCAAATACCCACCATGTCCAAAAGTGGATATGGAGTTTCTTGATAACTCCTTGTTTTTAAAGTGCTGAAATGTCAAATAATCAAAGTTTTTAGAATAATCCTCTAGGAAAGTACAGAATTATCAACACTGTATGATTTTCATAACTTGTTGTTTCCTCTAATTTGTTGTATCCCCTCATCAGCTGACGCAAAATCTTTGCAAACACTAGGTAACACTAAACGATAAAAAAAATGCTCTTCGATCTTTTGTCCAATTCTTTTATAATTCTCATGGAATAAACAATGTAATATTATTTAACGTATGAAGATGTTTATTGTCTTTCAGTTTGAAACAAGTTTGTAGAAAATACTCTTTTACAAACACAATATTCGTTTTTTATCCATTCATGGGTAATGAATGGATATTAAATTTCAAAATACACAATTCTATGCAACTGACAGATTTATGTTTTAAACTCTTTTTTGTCATCCTGGTAAACTTGAATTTAAAAATGTAACTTTAAATATCTGAATTGAAAACAAGCCAACATAGTTAGAGGTTTACCACCTCAGGTCTGTTTGCCAATCACAGAAGAGTGGATCAATGTGACACGCTGTAGAACAGTAGTTCTCCTGCATCACATGAACTCACGTACTGGTCCCCTTCATTAGCTGCGTATGTCACATTCCCAGTGGCTTCTTTTCAATTGATTTCACAGGGAGAACTTTCCCTGCACTAAGAGTTTATTATTACAACGCTTCCATTCCCCTCCACAGTTGAATTATCAGTGTTTCAGTCAGAATGGTCCCATCACTTTAAGCTATTTCAACCATTTACCTTACCGAATTATTTCAACTGTTTATCTTTAACTTGAACTAACTATTTGAGCTGTTTTTGCTTTGATCAGTTGGTTAGTTTAACTGTTTATATATCAGGAAGAAAGCAGTACATGGGAGGGGTGTTTATTGATGCTGCTTAGAGATGGTGGAGAAGTTCTTTTGAGAACAACAACAGTTTGTACAGTTTGCTGGCAACAAATCAGAGACCACTTTTTATTTAACATTATTAGTGATGTATCAACAGTATTACACTTCCTACTGTTTACAGATAAAACAATAGTTTTTTTCAGGTTTGATTTTAGAGCAGTTACAGTTTGATGAAAGTAAATGATTTGGTCTATGTAGGAGAACATGCTAACAGACTGTTCATCAAATCACGTGTTGAAAGATGAAGATTAAGTTGACGTTAAAAATATTGTTAGTTATATGTCAAGCCAGAAAGGGACTGCTAACTGAACACCTGCACAGGCTGTTTATATTGAATGATGAAAATCCTAGAAGGACGTATAATCTCAAAAGACCATCTGTCCACTATGTGTATTTCTATTTATGAAGGGGAAATATGGAACTCTCTTGACAATGTTTTAAAATGTTGCTTGAATATTATTCGATTCAGGAAAAAAATAATGACACAATATGACATTATTGAGTAACATTTATGTTATGATGATGGGTATAGATTAATGAATGGTTGATTTTTTTATGCGATTTGTGAAATGTAATGAAATAAGAAGGAATGGCCATCTGCATGATTGTTGTTATTCATATGAAAGTGGCAGGTTGACATAACATTTTACTTCTTCCTGCACCTTTTTCATTCATGGGATATGATTAAGAGTTTGAAATGGAAAAATAAATGAAAAAGATCTAAGAAACGCAAATTTAAAACTAAATATTCAAGCTGATTATTCATTATACTTTTAAATACCTTCTTCAATTGTTTATCCATACTTTTTTAGCTAAGAAAGTTCAACTGCTTTCTTTTTTTGCAATCTTTATTTCGTTGTGTGACTTTAGGTGCAACCCCAGAGACTCATGGCTGAACGAAGGTTAGTACTGTCTACACTGTATAAAAACTAGACCGTACAAGCAGTACACCAGTTTTTGATCCTATTAGTATTTTTATTTTACTCCTAAACACATATTTATTTGAATCTTTATAAAACTATTTATTTATATCCCGAGTATTAATCTGTTTAACATACATCATTAAATTCTTTACACTCTGAAGAGTGTCCTTCTGTACGAGAACGAAGCTTTGTGTGTGTGTGTGTGTGTGTGTGTATGTGTAACAGCAGATGTCACTAATGCGTCGAAACCGACCAATAGGGTCTGACCTCTCTGAGAGATACATGCTGTAAGCATTTATCAGAGATTGTAGGAGATTATGCTAAATCAGATTACTGTACCCCAACCTGCCTATTAAAAGCAAGGTCATTATGAGCTTAGCCTCGTGTAATGTCACTCGTTTTATGAAACGTACGAGATCATATTAGGTAATATTTGTGTTGTCATTTTGCCCCTTTTTCTAATCTGATTTCTCCTCTGATCTCTCGCTAATACTGTGAGATAGTGCTACTTACGGCCCACGCCCCACTCTGTGGTGTGTGCTTGTGTCTGTCTGCCTGTTTCGTCTGTCAGCACATGAGCAGCCAGAGAAGGTGACTTTCCTAAATCTCATACTCATACTCATTAAAAGCTTGAGAACAGTCGACTGTTTACAATCAAGTGCTGCCCTTCTGTCCACATGAGTGTCCTTAAGTTGCTTTTATCCAAATCATTGCATATTTATTTTATGCTATTTTATGCTAGTCTATGTTATTGCTAGTCTATGTACTCTTTTCTTATATTTCGCATTGTCTTCTTTCAATGTTCAGCGCTATGGTAGACTGCAGTTGTTTTCAAGTGTGCTAAAAATAAACTTGAATAAAAAGTTTCTCATGTTAGCCAATACATTTACACTGCATTTGAACACGCAGCAGACATTATTTGCAGCTATGTGAATTGGTACATTGTGACACACTCATACTTTTAAAGAATTAGGAGTAAGCACCATTACAGACATTTAATCTGCAGAGTTTAAATTGGCTGATGGGTTTGTTTTTATCTATAGTAAGTGATGAAGTCTATAAAAGTAATAAACTAATGTTTCTTATAGGAAAATAAATTAATGAGCTTTCCTCATTTCAGGATAATTGGCTTCACAATGATCACATGGCTTATTCGATGTAAAATAACGAAATGAGGTTGGCACAGATCGCACGTGGCGGTGTGGACTGGGCTCTTTCTGCTCAAAAGGCTGAACACAGAGAATAAGCGTTGTCCCCTGTGGTCTGAATCCTAAAGACGCTTCACAACACATGTATTCAGACAGGCAGGGGCGTATCCAGGGGCAACTAAATCTCAGCTGCATTAACCTGGGCCGATGAGTCCCGGTGGAAACTCACACCCAGAACACTGCCTGATACACAAGCGCACAGACTCACACCAGTATCCACACAGGAGCAGTGTTTCCAGCTCGTCCTGTATTTATTTGCCTCTGTTTTTTGAGTTGATTCAATAGAGGATGTGTAATGATGGCCTCTAAACCCTGAAAACTAGAAGGTAGAGTCAACAATAAGCAAAATGTTGGTCAGTGAGTTTTAGTGGGTTTACAACGTCTCACTCACGCACACTTCGACACGGTTCTGCACAGTTACTATGGTTAGTGCTCTTCTTGTAGGTGCACTAATGTGTGGTTACAGGGCTGACCATCAAACAGCAGAGGACTGTTCATACAGGAGGGCAGGGCCAGCTCCCTCCTACATGTTACAGATCTGGCAGGAACACACACACATTAGACTATATTGTTGGATAATAATGACATATGTCTTCTCATTATATTTTTGACATCCTAACCCTAACCCTATCATTCTGATAATGAATTATGTTTATTTTCATACCGTAAAATGTCCCATTTAAACTGTGAATGTGAAGACACAACAGCAATAACAGATCTGGCACAAACAGTGCATCCCCAAATGCCAGGCCACAGTAGACAGTGCTCTCTCAGGAGCTGTCTTCAAACAAACGAGAGCTGATGCTGCTGCCGTCTTCCCCCATCGGACCAAGTCCACACACACTTTGTTGTCCCCGAGGACGTCAAAGTGTTCCATGTTGTCTCCAAGTAACGCCCTAAGCCGCTGGGCATTATCGCCTCCTCTGAGCAATCTACCTAGACTACTGGAGATAATGCCACTCATTTCTTAGCTTGAACTGGAGCTCAGAGACTTTGGTTAGTACAGATCCAGAGAATATCAACAAAAACTTCAATTGTCAGCTTGTATTGATACATATTCTGGTGGCAAATTGATGACTGTCACTAATGGATTTGCATAAACTATTCATCATTGATAATCAAACTCATCGTTCTAGGGGAAATGGTCTGGAGCTATGATTGGTAGAGGTGGGAATTGCAGGGTAACCCACAACAAAATACGCAATACATGGCCCATGATAACAATATCACGATATAGCGATTGTGCGATGATAGATTTATGATGAGTCAGAACTACGATATTAAGCCGTAACGATATTTTGTCCCACCCCTACTGATGGATGTGTTTGATGTTTTTTCTTCTGAATAATAATGATGATAATAATAAAACATTTTATTCATAAAGAGCTTTTAACAATGCTCAAATACACTTTACACAGGTTAACAGAAAACAATTAACTTCAAAAAATAAAATAAACTTAATAAATCATACACTAAGAAACTTTTCTGAAGTGCTGGGTTTAAGTCAGGTTCTGAAGGCTGACAGGTCAGTGCGGTCTGTGGGGAGATAGTTCAAGAGGCTGGGGGCAGCTGTGGAGAAAGCTCTGTCGGCCCAGGTCCGGTGCTTGGCGCTGAGAGGAGGTGGCAGGAGGTCAGCCTCTGCAGAGCAGGTGGATTTTTGAGAGAGGAGAAGGACTTTGTATCGGATCCACTGTGGAACAGAGAGAGTTTTCTGCATCTCCCTGAGCTTTTAGAGACATCATTAAAGTGATGGCAGATTCACAATGACAATAATTACAATTTACAGTTGTTATAATGACAATAAATAATGTAACTGTGATATTAAAATACAAATTCTTTTAATAGAAATTTAAATCTGTTAAACAGTTTTTATTGTTTTTTTTGGGTAATCAATACAATACAATACAATTATACAATTACAGCCTACCCCATGCAGCAGAAGTACATACATTAAGATAGACTTCAGAATGTATATATATGTACATATAGGAATATTGGATTAAAACAATACAATTAAATTCAACAATGCTGCAAGACAAAGCAAAGAAAAGAAAGAGAGAGGGAAATTAAATTAAAAAAATTAAAAATTAAATAAATTTAGAGAAAAATTACAAAATAAATTAATAGGTAAATAAAGTAAAAATATAAAGGAGGGGGAGGGGGGGGGTTGTTGCCATCTAGTCTTTCTCCTGTAGTGGGCTTTGTATGCTCTCATAGTATAACAGGAAAGGGGTCCATGTTCTCTCAAAGTTCTGTATGGAACCTTTCAGAGTATATCTTATTTTCTCCAGTTTCAAGAAGGACATGGTGTCTCTAATCCATCTTCTGCATGTGGAAGGTGTTTGTTCCTTCCATAAGAGTAGTATCAGACATCTGGCAAGCAGAGAGGTGAAGGCTATGACAACATGAGCCCTACCCTTAAGAGGACGAGTTTCAACACTAAAGCCAAAAATGGCACATAATTGGTTTGGAGGGATGACCACACCAAAAATTGTAGTGTAAGCCTCAAAGATAGCTGCCCAAAAATGTTTGAGGAGAAGGCAAGACCAGAACATATGTATGTGATCAGCTGGCTGACTTTTACAGTGGGTGCAAGAGGGGTCAACATCAGGGGGAATCTTGGCAAGTTTAGCCCTAGTCCAGTGAACTCTCAGGAGGATTTTAGGTTGAATTAAGCTGTGTCTAGCGCAGGGGTATGATTTGTGAACTAAGTTTAGCGCAGCCGGCCACTGATCTTCTCTCAGTACCACCCCTAGGTCTTCTTCCCAAAGTGAAGAAAATTAAATCAGAATAAATTCTTACAAAGTTCACGCATAGCCTGTAAAAATATACATTACACTGTACACTAAGTGTATATTACTTGGATTTAGATTTGAAATTAGCCTTGCACATATCGTGGCAGTGCATGCACTTCTGTTTTTCCTTTTTAGACAGTAATTTGCCTGTGGTGATGGTTGTGCTGAAATAAAAGTGCCATTTTCCTTGAGTTCTCCCACATGTTTAATGACAGACATAAAGGTCACAAAGTCACGTTAGGCCATTTGCTGTGGGGTCCAAAAGTCTGAGGCATCTCCAGGGGAAAGTAGCCTCACATTGTACCATTGTATATACAAATATAGTAGGAGGCCATAGGTTGATAATATCTATATTTTCTTGTAGGAATTTTTCATCGGAATACATTCTTGCAATTGTTCTTAAAAGAGTAAAACAATGAAACCCCATTTAATCTAAATAAAACAAAACATTATTCTATCTATTCTAATCCGTCAGTTGGATTTAGATTTGTGTTTAGCCGTGCATGATGGCAGGGAAGTACCTTCACTTCAGTAGTTAAATTTGTGGTTCAGTCTACTCTGGATTTCAAATGAGACAGCTATTTGCTGGTGGTGGGTGTTGTGCTCTCAAACTTGTTTATATGACTGACACTCAAAGTCACTCAGGCCATTTCTGAGACCACTTGATGGGGAAATAGTCTCATAGTGCACATTCTGCATATTATTAAAGGTTCAGTGTGTAGTATTTAGTTACATATAATGAGGAATTTGCATGTTACAGCTGAACACCCCTCACCTCACCCTGAGCCTGCAGTTATCATAAAACTCAAGAGGAGATAAGTTTGTCCAGTCTAGGCTACTGTAAAAGAGAAGACCCGCTCCCGATGTACATATGGTTAGTGAAAACATCCCTAGGATGTTAAAATATACCGCACGTGGCCATAACTCTGGTACTGTATATATTTTGTTCCATATTGTTGTTTTTATATTGTTGTTTTATATTTAGTGCACCAATGAACGACACCAAGGCAATTTCCTGTATGTGGAATCATACTTGGCAAATAAAATAATTCTGATTCTGATTCTGATATTCAATTTCTGCCAATAGATCCCTTTCATCTCAATCTTACGCACGGAACCTTTAAGATAGCAGGGTAACATCTATTTGAAATGTAAGAGTACACAGTGTGTGCACTGGGATAATATTGTCAACACATCCCCAGTATATTGTATCACCCGGAGCCTGGAGAACTGTGCATGTTTCAGGAGCTGTCCTGCGCCGACATGCTGTTCCTCTCAACCCACTGTCAGTGACTATGGTCGTGTCTGTGGTTCTTGATGTGACCTAAGTTGGGATCCTTGTGCCTGTGCAGGTGAGCGAGCTCCAGGTGCAGCTCTGACCAAAGATGGCAGTGTTTCCTGATGTGTGGAGTGGTCGCCGACCCTCCGCCGTGCGCTGTGACGCTGCGTAACGTGGGGTTTCCCAGACCTGAGTGCAGGGTTACCGCGCCCATCTCTGCTGTTTGATGGCTGGAGGAAGAAGCGACTGAGGTCCTGGCGTGAAGGGAGAGAAGCGAGGGACGACGACGGAGGGAAAGACGAGAAGGGATTTTTCTTTTTGCTTCGAGTTGGAGTTTTGCGTCGACACGGAAGAACCCCCTCAGACCGGACTCTGACGCCGCCTTTCTGGGTGAAACGCCGCCTCGTCTCTGCGCCTCTGTGCCGGTGTGTCTCCCCCCTCGGCGGGTCAAAAACTGGGTTCGGGGAGTGCCTCTCCTCGGTAGCTGAACTAGCTAAATCTGAGCGCCTGGGCGGAGAGAGGAGAGACACGATTTCGCTGTTTCCAGTCAATGTGATATAAACAACGGACACCCTCGACTGAAAGCGGGTAAGGACGCGCATTGCTGTTTGATTTCCTGCTGTAGGAAAAGAAGTGTGTTCAGCGGGTTAGCCTGACGAGCCGAGAGAAGGATGAGCGAAAGGGGTTAAACTGGGTTGAGAGGCTCCTCCGTTAGTTAGCTGCTGGTAGCCTGCTGCTAGCTGGTCGATGCTGCCAATAGAGTGGGTGTGGGCCAGTGTTGGTGAAACTAAAC